>NW_018408849.1:360490-380196 GCF_002113885.1 Mizuhopecten yessoensis | reverse complement strand
TTTGTTGAGCGTTCGCCCCTGTGAGGAAGGCTTTGGGTTCTGTCCCCTGGCCGAGACATACCAAAGTCTTTAAAAATGGTAGTTTCTACTCCTGCTTAACGCTCAGCATATTAGGAGTGGGACGACTGGTTCGCCCGTTGTCAGTATAATGTGACCGGGTGGGGCGTCCTGCTGGGTGTCTTCGGCAGTATGTCTCAGTGAGGTAGCACTATAAAGTCGGCATCAGTTCCGCGCTATCACACGGAGACAAACACGAACATATCGCAGCCTCCCAAAATACACACACATACACTACACGCATGCATCTTGCACACAGGGGAGACCGTCCTTAAATGACCTTAGCTGTTAATAGGATGTTAAACAAAATCGAACAAACAAACAAAATCTTACACGAACGAGATTTCATCAGATACCTCTCCATGGTCTGCCTGCATTTGGCAGTGCATCTCACTCGGAAGAATAGTGACAACATGAAAGACAGTAGTTTCTCCTGAAATACGGCTTGAGAATCTGACTGGTATGTGCAGGTATAGAAGAGACCACACACTTCCTCGTTATTACAGACGGAGTCTACGAATGCCTTTAGGGATGGGATAGAGGTTAAAGAAGTGCATGACCTCCTAAAGATGGTTTCCACAAGGACAAAAAAATCCTTTAAGTCTCCAACTGGCTGTGTCAAACCACCTCTTGTTTTTACTACTATCAACTTCGTATTTGAATCATGATCCGTGAGTTTCTCAAGGACAACTGCAATGGACGGCACAGTGCAGAACTTTTTCTTGGAACGAAACAGAATAAAACCAGCAATATACGCGATCATGTCAGTTTCATCAGAATTAAGTTTGGAGTGTGTCATGTCAGAAGGCGTTGAGATGTTATTTTCCCTAATAATCATTTCAGCGAGGCGTAAACATAAAAAAAAACAAATTAGAAGGGTCAAGGACGGAAATTGTTCACAAAGAGCAGACACAAGATCAGGAAGAATTTCTTGATAACACCTCCATGACTTCTCTATAGCAGCTGAATTAAATACTCCCCCCATCACTATCTTGTCTAGACTTTTGAGCTGTTCTGTCAATTGGTCATCTAAAAGGAAAAGAGAAGGATTGTATATGCAAAATTTCATGGGTTTATATATTAATGTTTTGGCCCCATGGGTTTTTCAACTTTATCGCAGGATAAATATGGTATATTTATATACAACACAATTGTCATACATGATACTAGTGGTTAAGTATTTATTCCATTTATGGTTTTAATTTTAAGTTGCTATGGATATTATTTTGTATTTTTGTTAATTTACTGAGGAGCTTCACTGTATGTACTGATATACATTAAAGTTAATGTCAATAAAGCAATTGAAATATTGCATGATTGAAAAAGTCTAGGTTTAATATCAAAATATGATTTGTTTAATTGTTGATGAATAACTTAGGATTATAAAAATAAAATACAATGATTGTTTTTTTCTTTTAATATTGTAAACATTTATAATATTTAAATAATGTCACTGAATAAGAACCTTTTAGCAATACTGACTGTATACGGGGAAACGTTCTCTCGGCAGTAAACAAGCCCTCACATAAGTGATGATACAATCCTTTTTTTTTTTGCCCAGTGTTAAATTTACCCACTGCCATCGTCTATATATATATATAATATTGCTTTGTCGTCAAACGCTAGTCCTAGTGTTGTGTTCACCATTGTGGGCAAAAATTAATACCGGGCAGACGTTTCCCAGTATACAGTAATAATAACGGTTGATAGATTTAATGGTCTCTTTAATGCTGTCAGGAATAATGGGGTCCACTATGACGAGGTTAATGACTAGGTCACGATTAACTTTCAGTATGTTTTTCGCTTTTTCTTCGTCGATGGGATCGGTAGTTGATTCAAATTCCTGCCATAATAGAGATACATGTAGAAAGCAATTGGAATGTTGTTATTTATAATTCTGTGCAAATACAACATTATAGTACAATTATTGACTTTTAGCGATAATAAGGTTCACATGCAACTATACAGACCTGACCAGGAATTTGTTCACAGGTCAATTAATAAATCACTTATCAGATATGTAATTATGTATACTTTCACAAGTCAATATTTCGGGTGTCCCAGTGGCTCGGTGGTATAATGCATGGACTAGTGGTGCGTGACCGCCAGAGAGCAATAGACCGATATAGTGTTTAGGTTCGAGCCCTGGTATGTCTATAGAGTTTCCTGCTAGATCACTCTGTTGACATGATGGTTTTCTCAGTCCTTCGGTTTCCTCCATCATAAAAAAAACTGTGTAGGTGTAAATAATAATAATAATTAATGTAAATATTGTAAATACTATTCCCGCTCGGTCATCTCTGAAAAGAGCTGATGGCTCAAGATGGTAACCGATGGTACATATAAAACGACTTATGCCATATTAATTTGCTTAAAATTGTGTACAGCCCCCCTCCGTGACACATACAAATCTTCGCCCCCTTCCACCGTTTCAAATTTTTTGTTGTGTAGACTCGAGCACCAAAACCAGAAAATTCTTCTTATTTTGGATAGTCCACCTAATGCCAATGTATGAGAAATTTGCAATTAGCCGGAATACACGGACTTGCTTTTAAGATCTATATTTTATTATATTTTCCTCGAAAAGAATTTATTAACAGAAATATGCAATTAAGAGAAATATTTTATTGACAGAAATATGTTATTAACAGAAATATACACCAAAATATGCAAATAAGTTAAAATAATTAAAGAAAAAAAACTATTAAGTTATTGACAGACCTGTATGCAATTTTAGTGGAATCCACTGCACAGTGACAAGTGTAATTTAGGTAAACATGTGGTCGTGATTTAATTGTTTTTATTTAATTTAAAAAATATGTCTATCTACTCCAAATAATGACACGGTACTTGTTATTGTAATGACTCATTTGTTTACATTATTATAATTTTATATGATGTCTGAGGCTGAGTATGAAGCTGTTATGTAATAAAAATATAAGTGAGAAGACAAAAATGTTATATTTAAGTTGTTACCGTTAATTTCATATTATAAATTTATGAGATTATGTGCAATAAAAACAATAATCTGATTATTAATATCTGTTTTCTTATGATTAATTTTGAAAACATAAAGCAACATGGCCTAAAGTATACACGGGACGTGTCCAAGAAGGTTTAGGATATTTATATTGCTGTCCAGGACCCGGGCCGGAACCAGAGAGTGAGTCAACAAGGGAACCATCATCATCACGGCTTTTGTACCTGTCAGCTTGTACATGTGGGTGCAGCTCACTGCATAGCATAGTATACATACAAGGAACATTGATTACAAATATATTGTGGACAAGTATTGACATACAAAATAGGCAAATGTTCTCACAAGAGGATGTCACCAGAACGGCACCTGTCCGGTGAAGTGAAAGTGAAACCACAGACTAAAAACTGAAAAAATCCGACTCAGCTGCTTCGTGAACATTATGTTATTGACCACGAATAATGCTTTAGGTATTGCTTGTTTTCTATTTTAGGTGTGGAAATATAATATTAGAATAACACACATACCTCAAACAGTTCGTTTAAATTCATGTTGTGTGAAATCCATGCTTAACAAAATTTCTATCGACAGCACTCAAGTGTTTACCAATGGCGAATAGACGGCACGAGTTATCGGCCTTGATATTGTAAGACACCCGGTGAGGGCACTGCGAAATCGGTAACATATTTTCCCGCCACCGGGAGTCGGCGGTCCCTTTACTTTAGGTCTCTGATTGTACCCCTTAATTTTGTGGGTACAGTCATCAAGCTGCGAAGCAGCTTGCCAAGGAGCGCAGCGACGAGGGGGGTGGGTTGGGGATGGGGCACCCAAGGTAAGGGGATGCGGGGGTACTCTCCCGGATTTTTGGTACTTTGTCAAATATTGTCCCTCTTAATCAGAATTTTCTTTTTGTAAACTGCACAGCCACATGACTGACATAAACTATATCAATTCTGCTTGAATTAGAAACTGATTTTGTATTACAAAATAACAAGGCATGTTAATGCAAATTTAATGTAAATAATTGTTTTATAACATAACATTTCAATGCAAACTTGTTAAGAAGTCTCATGCTTTACTAAAGGTAAAGGGCTGGAAGATGTCCTTGAAATTTTTGTGCAAATTGAGGCAGAATTCCATAACAGATTGGTGCCTATTTGTGTTCATAAGGTATTTGTACTGAGTTAAGATTTGTCTTGCTTCATTTTTGTCATTTGCACAAAAGCCCCAAGGACATCTTCATGCTCTTGTGTGGTATGATTTCTGATGCCTTGTGCAGACTGAGGCAACAAGCTTGGATTGAGGACAGTGTTGAGGGAGTTAAGAGTGTTTAAATCGGTTTGATCAAAACGCTTGTCCAGCTCCTGGACAAGATTTGTCACAAATGACACCTGAACTCGCTTTATTCTATGTTTTTTAATCTCATTCACAGCAGCAAATTTTCCAGAAACGGCTACCTGGGTTATGATATCCTCAACACTGTCCACAAAATCTGGTTGTTGCCGAATATCATCAAATTGGCTACGGAGGGACTGTACCATTTGCATTACCTGTGCAATGTCCAAGATATCTTTTTGGAAAAATTTGCTTGTGGTAGTTAGAGGAATAAGAATATCTTTCAAAAGTGCCACCAAAGCCAGGAAATCAAAGGATTTCACTTTCTTTAGTAGCCCTTTTACCTTATTAAAAGTAATGGGGTCTTTGTCATTTGCATCATGGTCTAATGCAAGCACAAGTGCTGACCATGACTCAAAAATTACTTTAATAGCATCATTGAGACTTTGCCATCGAACACTTGAAGGCTTCTTAAAACGTCTCAGATACAAATTAAGCAGATTTTGCATTTCTCTCAAACGGTTGTAACGCTGGGCAGAATAGTGATAATAATTGAATATCTCTATGATAATTTTTTGTACATTTTGTAACTCTGGGATGTTTTTGATGCTCAGAAGGAAACAATGGCGAGCTTGTGAGCAGAGGGAAGCAAAAAAAGCATTGAATCTCGAACAAACAAATATCAAACTACCATACACAGATTTTAAACCTACTATTCGTACAGCCATTCAAAATGAATGGCAGAAACGCTGGGCTCTGGAGACCAACAACAAACTTTTTAAGATACAACCGAAACTTAAAACATCTATTCCCAGTCGGAAAGATCGTAGAGAGGAAGTTGTCCTCGCTCGGCTCCGCACTGGGCACACATATCCTACTCATTCGTACCTTTTAAAACGAGAAGATATACCTTCATGCCACGCATGTGACACTCCATTTACAGTGGAGCATTTTTTAATAGAATGTTCCGATTTTAAACACATTCGTGATAACTACTTCCGAGTCCCGGATATGAAAACACTTTTCAGTTCCGTGGATTCGAAGGCATTATTTAACTATTTGAAAGACATCGGTCTATTTTATAGACTCTGATGTCTTTTAACCCACCTTATCATTTTTGACGTTATATATATATCGCATATTCCATATCATCTATTCGTTATCTCTTTTATTATTTTAACTCCCTTTTATTTATTTTTTATTATCTACACATACAATGCGAATACTTTTAAAATGAACCATTTTATCTTATTTTATCTTCGCTATTCACATGTTTGTTAAAAAAGTAAAATAAATAAATAAATCACCATGGCCCTAAATGACCACAGCCGTCGATGGGCCGTTAAACATAAACAAACAAACAAACAAACTAGCTTGTGAGCAGCGCACCACACAAACTGGCTTTTACATCCTTAATTTTTTCCCCACCCCACCCTTTTCCCCCATCATCACTGCAGCACCGTCAGTGCCAATCCCGGAGACCTTTGCCATTGGTATTCCACTCTCAGTTAGATAGGTATTTACAGCTTCAAATATGGTGTCTGCTTTCCCATCATTCACAGTAACATTTTGAGACTTCAATATGAGCAATTGGATTTAAATTCCACTGTTCAGCTTCAACTTTTTTCATGTACTGGTACATGCATGTAAATAAAACCCGAGATTCATTAAAGAAAATAGGATAGGATACCCAAGTGTTTTTTAAATAGCAGCTTTATTTTAATAACTTATTAGTGATACATTTTATGATGCATTTTCTTTGGACCATTTTATTTGTGGTTATTTGGACAGTATCCTGCTTGAGTGAGTCTAGGTCCACAGCTAGATACAAGCAGTAATTATATACAGGAGTTATGTTCCCTGATAATTTCTAAATGTTTGAAAGGATTAATTTTAAATAAATCGAATCCCTTGATATATATATATAAAATAAGAAGTTCTAAGATGTATGATTTTTATGGCACTATGTATTGCAGGAGGGGCGGGGGGGGGGGGGGGCAGATTGCACCTGCTTGTATCGTAGGAGGCGACAAATTGAACCCCATGCAGATTTTGGAATTTGCTTTGGTGTCCTATATTTGGGGACACAAAAGCGACCAATTTTTTTTTCTGCACCCATTGCAATATTTGGGTTCTTTTTCTTCCTTTCTACTTCTAACAACTTTTTTCTTCCTAGCGCCTTGCTTGTCAACACCTAACTTTTGGCTTTAATGTTGAGCGTTCGCCCCGGTGAGGAAGGCAATGTTATTCCCTGCTTAACGTTCAGCATATGGGGGAATGGCGAGAACTGGTTCACCCTTGTCAGTATAATGTGTCAGGAATGCTGTGCTGGGTGCATTCGACATGGTATTTCATTTAGATAGCATAAAAAACGGCATCAGATCCGCCTTATCACACGGAGGCAAGCATAACAACATACCCTCTCTTGCATACACACACGAAAGCACGCATACAATTCACACATGGATGCAGTCCTTACATGACCATATCTGTTGATAGGACGTTAATAAACAATGCCAAACTAAAGTTCTATCGGCCTTCACGGAAACGCGTCCTTCACCTTGAGAAGCGCCTGTTTGATACTGATCGTAAACCAAAACAAAAATAAACCATCAAATTTATCAGTTTTCTTTTCTATTGTATATGATCGAGAATTTTAGCAAGTCTACAATTTTCTGTTCATGTCACTGATGCTGGCTTTTTAAAATGTTTCTTGGATTATATCTGAAAACAAAGAAAGCAAGTTTCTGAGAAGTGTATTATGCCGTCAACCACTAGCCACTATGGCAGCATAATGATGATGTTGACTGACTGTAAACTGAAGTGAACTGTATGTGTGTGTGTGTCGGTGCATAAAGTCTGGTATCCTGAACTGCGACTTTTGCACCAATCATGGCATTGCAATTGGTTTATTTTTGTTTAACGTCCTTTCAACAGCTAGCTTCTTATGCTAAATGTTTAGTTTACAACACATGACACTTACTATCATCTTCTTGTTCTTATTTCCTCCCTTCGTTTCTGGGGCGTCTTGCTGGCTGTCTTCGGCAGTATGTTTCAGTGAGGTAGCACTATAAGGTCGGCATCAGTTCCGCGCTATCACAGGGAGACAGACACAAAAATATCGCAGCCTCCCAAAGTACACACGCATACACTACACGCATGCATCTTGCACACAGGGGTGGCCGTCCTTAAATTACCTTAGCTGTTAATAGGACGTTAAACAAAATAAAACCAAAACCAAACCAAATCCCTTCGTTTCTGTCTGTTCGGATTTTCTCTGGAATAAAGATTGATTGAAATCATTAAAGTCTTCTGTTCCATTTGGGGGATTTTATCCGAATTTGCACCCCTGCAGGTGGGGGATCGGGGAAAAGGATCCACCTGCTATTCCCAACTGTATCGTAGGAGGCGACTAATAGTTAATCAACTGCAGAGGTTGAGATTTGCTTTGGTGTCCTCTGTTTAAATACATCTGCTGCGCTAATTACAATATTTAGGAACTTTATCTTTCTTGCTTGGCAACACCTCACTTTTGGCTTGCATGTTCGTCAGGATTAGGAATAAGTTTTTCGCATTTAGCTTTGCCTGTATAAAAATAGTGAATAAATGTGAGTCTGGGTATACAATAGTGAAGAGACAATAATCAGGTATAATTAACGAAATGTTTAACCTCAGTTGTTTCGATAATTGATTGTAATTTAAGCAAAAAAATGGTGTCACTGGAGCTAACACCAGCTGCTGCTTCGGTCTCAAAAACATTTGATCTGTTTTTAACAACCATATTTGACTGGAACCGTCATTGTACAAATAGTGGGGCTGACCCCCAGGGTGCTAAGGGGGAGGGGGCAATTTGGGCAATTTGGCTATATCGCTATAAACGACTTCTTTTGTAGAACTATGCCATGGATATCGATCATATTTGGTCAGTAGCATTCATGGGAGGCAGGGATTCAAAATTGTACAAATCGCGGGGCTTACTCCCCGGGCTAAGGGGTTGGGCCAAAAAAAGTGTATTACTTGGGAATGGTTGAGATCCCCACCATATAACCATATATACAATTTCTGAGTATATAGAGAAGAATGCACATTTGCTTCCAATGTGACTCAAGGGTCTGACCCCACCCTTGGCCATAACTTTAAAACGGTTGAGATCCCCACCCCAAAACTAAAGTGACTAATGCAGTCATATTAGAATAGACCCTGGGGTGTGACCGAACCCCTAGGGACCTAGTTTCTAAGTCACAGCTTGGAAACAGTTGAGATTCCCACCCTATAACCATATATACAATTGCTGAGTATAAAGAGATAAATGCACATATGCTTCCAGGATGGCCTTGGATACTTCGAAGTTGGTAATATCTCTCATACCAAAAGTCGCCAAAACATGACCAAGCTATCATCAATTCTTCGAAAGTGTTCCATAGCAAATCGATCGAACATGGGAAGAAATATGAAACTAAGACATTAAAGAAGTTTCAAGAAACAACACAACTTTCTGTTCAAAGATGTGGTCTGTTTGTCAATTATAAATGTCCATACCTTGGAGCTTCTCCTGATAGAATTATTAATAATGATACCGTAACTGAAGTAAAATGCCCATATGCTGGTCGAAACTCCATAATTGCTCCTGGAAAATTGTTTTCATTTCTGATTGGTGATAGTAAAAAGAAAATGGACCTTAATTATGATAGCAAATACAATGACCAAGTCCAAGGCCAGCTGCTGATTTCTAACGAAAAGTATTGTTGTTTTGTAGTTTACACTTTTATTGACATTTTATACAAGAATTTGATAAAGAATAAGCTAAATGGAGCTTGTTGCCAAAACTTCAATTGTTTTACACAAAGTATTATAGGCCATATATTGCATTCCAATTGTAAACAAAATCTAGATCCGTCATCAAAGATAACGATTTTACTGGATTTCTGAATTTGGTACTACTGAAAAAAGTAATATTTTTGAAAATTACTATTATTTTTTTACAGCGCATATTGACATAATTCATGAATATATGCATTTTGATGTTAACCTTTGCAAAAAAGGTTAAGCAAATCTGTCAACAATGCATGGCCTAAAATGTAAGAGATAAAAGCATATGTATATAATTCTTGACCCAAGTTTCAGTTTACTGGCTTGAAGAGGAGAACTTCATATTTTGTAACGTTTGCTGAGACCAACTACCTTCTCAACATTTATTCTTTTTGATGCTATTCTGCGATCTTTGACAACTTCTTGGGGTTCAAGTTGAGATTGTCAACGTAATATAGAAGGAGTGTTTACAAACACGTCTTGAGTGGCAAATAGATCTTGCACAAAAATACCTCTAACAGCCATAATGCGATCTCCCTCATCAAACATGTCACGTTTGGGATCCAGTAGTTCGGAGTTTTCCATTATCTGACGATCACTTGCTGATCCACCATAAGCTCGGCTTACATAGGAAACCGCACCCCTAGGCAGGCGTACAACCAATCACAGTTTTTATAGTATTTTTGTGTTTATAACTGGACCAGGTGCAGCTTCGTGCATTGACCTTGGATGGCTTGTGAATTAGGACCTCGGTAGCATCTAAAATGACTCGTGTGCTTTTGAATTTCTTACAAAAGTCTTGCGGCATATGGTCAGAAACAGGGCAACGGCAGGGCCAAATAGATAATACCTTCAACTGAAAGCACGTAACAATGATGTTTGATTCACTCGATTCACTGATTTCAAACATCATGCTTAGCCAAAGTCTTCCTTTGCCTGCCTAAACTTCATCATTGTCAAAAAATGGTCATGAGGTGAAAAGGAAGTGAACTAATGAATGCGATCAGTCGCTGCTGGCCCTAAACAGTTGAAAAAGAGCATAAAGTGGTTGAAATCAGTGAATCCAGTGTCATAATTGATAGCTTTGAGGTTATCCCTGAAGTTGTCTATTGTACATCTCCCCAAGATGGTACACTGTGTGTTCCCTCCGCTTTCATCACTTGAGGTTCAAAATCTCCTGGTTCTCGTACCGGTTCCACCGACTTATGGTGTGTTGACACAGTGACCTCAGATCATATCTGTCCAATGTAGGCTTCAAGTATGGTGCCCTGTGTAGTATCATCTGGTTGTTTGGGCTCTCTTTTTATACGACCGTCAAATTTGACGGTAGTATTATGGTATGGCGTTGTCCGTCCGTCCGTCCGGCGTAAACTTTGTTTGTCCGGCAACCTCCTCCTACATTTTTCAACGGATCTCTTTGAAACTTGGTGTACTTTATAATCATGATATGAAGTTGTGTCTGCCTCAAAAGAATTTTGATTCGACGATTTTTGCAAAATTTATTGCCTTTTGTTCCTTTCAGTATTTGAATTTTTGTTCGAAGATTTTCTCCTACATTTTTTATAGCATATCAGCTAACCACTCTTAGAATGATGCAGATCTTATTTCAATGTAAGAAAGTATATAACACTATATGGCATTCGACGGGCGTATTTTGTTCTGCCCCGCGGTACTCTTGTTCTTCTGGGGCGAGGGGTCTGTGACCACTGGAAGATGGACGGCACTGCATTTTCTTTTAGTCTGCCACATTCATCTGAATTCATATTCCTTGACGTAAGAATGTGCACAATATATGGTGCAAAATATAAAATTGGGAACTCAACTGCCATGTAACAGATTGTGATGTCAATGAAAAGAAAATTTATACCTAATCGAAACTATGATGGGTTTTCTTTGCATCAGCAATCCTTTATACTCAAGTATCTGCTATCTAAAATCGAAATAACAATCATAAATGTTAAAAGGATGTAATTTGATCATAAGATGGGGTACCACACGTTACCTAGTACATGAAGTTATAATTATAAATTCAGTCTTATATTTAATTTTAATTTTAATCCTATTCTAAATTAATTGGTATATGTCAAAATCAAATTATAAAATCAATGACATGCCATTCTTCATTTAAAAATTTAACTAAATCAAACCAATCAGGAAATCAATTGTGCATCAGCAACCAGCCATTGTCTTCTGTTAAGATGTCAAATTGCATGGGAAGATTCAACATCGTTCAATCATCACCTGACGAAAAATTTGAGAAAAACCACAAAGCAACACGAAAAAATACAACTTTAAATATATTTTTCTTGACTCTTTGAACTTCTCACTCAGAATTTATAAAAGAACTTTTTCGCTATTACAGCAGTCAAGACCTCTAGATACCGTGTCCCTTTGAACACATGTTTACTGGTATTTTCAATTTAATCTCTGTTTTTGCACTGAAATTAATGTGATATACTGTATTGTCATTTTCTAAGCTTTCAAACAGTCCTGATTATGTACATGTATGTATTGAAATACACATGAAATTGGTAAATTTTCATTTTTATACAATTAAGACAATTTGCATATAATACGTGAAATGGTCATAGTTAGTATGTGCAATAAAGAATAATTGATACAGAATCTTAGTATTTTCATTTCTTATCAAATTTTTGAATTTCATATTGTTTTAGCTAAAGTGACATGTAATCATGCTAAACGAATCCAGAAAAAGTTCATCTTTCTCGAAAGGAAACATAATCAACTAAGATTATATGTATCAGGAGACAAACAAATGAAAAAAAGGTTTTAACAAAATATTTCCATATTCACCTCAATTACCATCCCATTCCTTATAAACGCCCCGGGGCCTTCATTGTTCAGCACTTCTTGAATTATACAGAGTTTGGCACTTACACTAGCCCTCTAGTCAGAGACTAGTATATTTCAGCAAGGACTATTGGTAACCGGTCCTTCGGTAGTGAAACAGCTAAATTAACCAGTCTATTGCATTTGTCAAAATAAAAAAGTTACAGCAATATAACTTAATAAAAAGAATATAAAAAAAATCAAATATTGTTTTGGAAAACTTCTTAAAATACAGATTGATTGATTAGAAGTAGTCATGATTTTTCCAAATCGTCAACATATTTTTATCACTGGTTATTTTAGGTCCCCTATAGTCAATTGTTTATTTGCTCTCTGGAAACTAATTGTGGCAAGCAAATACGATGTGCAACATTTTGGTAAAAATGAAATGATTAAAAAATATGCACAACACAATATTAGACTTTGTTGTGGACATTTAAACATTAAGTTACTACTTAGAATATAAAGTTACTTGATTTTGATGTGGAACGTTTGAAAAACATCAATTCTGGTGAACTGTTCTGTACACGTATTTCAAATTTGTTCTCAAGACTCCTACACATGGTTGTCTACTATTCCACTGCAACGGTAGAACATGTCACGACACAGTTCTATACTAACCTAACAGTGTCTCTTTATAGTCGTCGTCCCGGAAATGCAACCTGCAGACAACATCTTCGGGACTGGGTTTCCAAAGTTTTCTGCCTTTCGCCTCCATCCTCTTTACAACAACACGCCATTTCATATAGAGCGATTAGTTTTTTGGAAATCGATGCCCCCCCCCCCCTTGACCCACTACATAAAGGAAACAACAAAATCGCGGCATTCTTTATCTGTATTCTAGTTACTTGTTTTAAATACCCATATACATTATCTCCCTTGATAAAAATGTTATTTTTATATAAAAGTAATTAGTAATTTATAGTACGTATTTTTTTCCTTATTGGATGGTGAGATAATTCCTGGTGATGGTGTCTGTTTTGACAGATGCTATTTGTAAGTAATTGAGGGCAGGGTTCTGGAAAAGACACTGATTTTTTTTTTTTTTTTTATATATATATAGGCCTAAATGATAATAAAATGAGAGTATACAGGATATCTAGATACCAATGTACATGCATATCAAACTATGTGCAACAGAATTCCGTAACAGGTAGGATATTTTGCCAACAATATAAAATAATAATGTTGTAAAGTAAAGAAGCTAGATCTATAGTCAATAGGCTTTCCAATGATGTCAATCGATAATTATCAAGCGATGACTGTGCCAGTTGATAGGGTCACTCCCGTGCTGTAATTTGTATTACTTTACATGATAGCCTCGAATATATACAAAACCTTACTTAATTTTATTTGGTATAAGTCGAACAAATTTTCAACTAAAATGGTTTTATATTAAATTAGTTTTATCTATATTTATTATTTTTCAGGGCCAGACGAGACAATTCTTTACAGTGCCATCGATGAACTTAGTTTACGGAGCAAGAGAGGGGCATTGTTTTTCGGGTAAGAGAGCAGATTAGTTTAAAAGGCTTGTTTATAGAGGATTGTTTTCCCCAGTATCATAAAACTACAGGATCAGACAGCGAATTCTTTTACGGGGCCAGGATGGTATTTTTTTCAGAGAGCAAATAAGATTTTTACAGGATTGGAGGGCGAATTTGGATATCAGCGTCATATAGCTTATTAGTGTTACAAGACCAATTTTTTTTTTCTTGTACTGCAAGATTGCCAAATTGTTTTACAAGGTCGAATGGCATTTTTTTTATCCTGAATTGCAAGGAGGCGAATTTGTTTTATAGTTGGAATGGGCGTTGCATGCTTTGAACTTGATGGAGTGGGCATTGTCTGGTGTTTACAATTTAGATTTTATTGTC
Organism: Mizuhopecten yessoensis; assembly: GCF_002113885.1. NCBI lineage: Eukaryota > Metazoa > Mollusca > Bivalvia > Pectinida > Pectinidae > Mizuhopecten > Mizuhopecten yessoensis. Next base: position 366,291 of record NW_018408849.1, on the reverse strand, counting down.
TCAAAGGTGAGATTTCATATATGTAAAGAAAATCCATTCACATTCCTAATGCTGTAATACATTCGTTTACAATAGAACCCTAGATGGACAGAGATATTGCCAAAGGCAACTCATTAAAGGGATTGGATTTGTCAGTGTTGACCAATGGCCGCTATTGTTGTATATGTTGCTGTATTTTGATGCTACCATTATAAAATAAACCCACACAATATAAGATACACAATTGATTTCATTGGTTGTCTATTTATACGGTACAGACAAAGGTAGCATGTTTGTACTGGTTAAAAAAACAAACAGATTGTTTGATAACAACTTAGATGTACTTCCTTGAAATATTTAAATGAAAGTACTGAACAATTTAAGTTATAATAAATATACCATATTTAGATACTAATCAAATATGTGTTGTCTGTATCAAAGGATAGAAGCAAATTAACCAAACAGAAGTCTAAATCTCAAATAATGTCCGAAACATTCCAATCGATAATGGCGAATCAAAAGTGACCAGTTGCAGGCTGGTCAGGAGGCGAGGCGTATTGTATAAAAGATCCTTTTTTTTTGTGTTCCGAAAAAACTATTAAAGGTTACAACTCAATCAATTCGGCATCCATTAAGTGACACAGAACTTTAAAAAGTAAATGTCAATGACTAATTATCAAATTAAGAGCAAACAGATAGACAATCTACATAATTATCAAAATGGTTCCCCCAAAAGGTCAGTAAGTGGGTTAATTGTGTTTATAGGGTCCATGAAGGTACACACTCGGAGGTGTTAAATGTCCCACGCACACACAAAAACATTTTTTTATTCGATGACCGTTCTGGACCCGTTTTAATGAACCTGTTCTCATATCGAACTTAGATTTCTTGCTTAAGTCTAATTTCTTGTCCTGACTATCAAATGAAATCTTATCAATGATTTTTTTGGAAACTTGAGGAAATATCTGAATCCGAATATCATTTTCAATGTCAGGCTAGACTTGACTTATTGACCTTGTCGAATGATTTTTACCGAGTTATCACACAGTTGTGTACAAACTACACGCTTGAGAATAAGAACGGCTTTACGAATAAGACACCTTTACTCTAACAAAGGTGTGTTGGGTGTTATCTTTATAAATATATATCTATATAAATACCCAAGAAATCACAGCATTTAAATACTAACTTTTATTATTTGTTATTTTGTCTGAATCCTATGTTTGTTATCTAAGTAGGGCCGACCCTTACCCTTTCCCCAATCCGTAGGATAAACAAAGTGTTTGACATTTTATAGAGTTGACATATATTTACTCTCTATGGTATGTTCCTCACATAGCCTTACATAGCCTGATCCCCCCTCCNCCTCCCCCCTTAATGATGTCCCGAAAACCTCTTGCGCAGACTCGTCGGAGCAATCGCAGCAGGGACCCAGACTAGAAAACCTCCTCCTGGAAGATAACTCTCTCCTTTCCTCAAGGAGATTCCCCGAATGAACATGAAAAGATATTTGGTCGTCTGCTTAGGGTTTTTAATCAATTTGGGCTCGTTTTCATGAAACCGTCCTCTTGTCAAGAATTGAAAATGTGCTCAAACCAACATTCTTGTTACTAATATAAATAATGTCAAACGATCAAAACGGTAAATGTAAACATTGAAAACAGAATTCGGCTTTAAGTCTTTTCATTTTTATTCAAATCATTGACAAAATGAGATTTTATTATTAATTTATAACCGATACAAGAAATTAGGCTTGAGCACAAAATCCCTACTTTAGCATGATAACGGTTTCATGAATACGTGCCCGAATCTCAATGTTTGATTTGAATTAGCGGAAAGTAAGCGCATGCACAGTGTCGTGCAACTTAATGCTTCTTAACAAACCTAAGTGGCTGTTAATTACTTAAAGCGAAGATCTTGAATTAGGACGGTTACCTCTAGTTTTGATGAGAAAAATTAGAATGATGAAATATTGGTTTAAGATCATAAAATCTGATGATTATAATATATCCACTTCCGATAGATTTTTATTACAATGTTGTAGTAAAAATGATTTCAACTGGGCTATAGTAGTAAGAGATGAATTAAATCATCTAGGTCTTAGTGATGTTTGATTAAATCCATGTATCTCTCAGCAAAATTTGTTATTACCATTGATAAAACAAAGAATTTTTGATCAAGGCATACAATCCATAAGGGCCTCAGTGGAAAAATCTCCAAAATGTTTATTGTATAATTACAAGTTTACCTCACAAAATATATGCCAAAGAAATATCGCATTAATTTGTTTAACTCGAATCCGTACATCTACACATTCTTTTATACTGGAATATGATTGTCTTCATTCTCTTTACATTGTCCATGATTTGTGTATAATATGTATTGTATACTGATGGGCCAATGGTCAAAAGTTCGAATAAAACTTGAAAACTATTCACAATGCTTTTAAGTTTTTATAACTGGGGACTAAAATAATCGGGTTGCTGCCCATTTTGAGTATAAATTACCGTTTTTTTGTCAATTTCAATCATATATCTCCTGCATACAAAGAAAGGGGCTGGGTGCGCTTCTGTTAATTTGACTCAAATTTCAATCTATTGTTTTGTGTTGTATATAGGGGTTCATAATATTTTCTAGAGATAAATTGAATAATAAAAAGTGTAATATTTACAGTCACTATAGATTGTTCGGACATACAGAACATCGTTTGCCTCCTTAATAAGAACTTATTTCATCATTAGAATTGTAAAACCGGCTGGAGTAAAACGTTAAAATGTGGTTTAAAAACATGTTATAAGCACCATCACTTCGCGCGGTATATTGGGATATATATGCAGGACCAAGAATTATTCGTCATTATACTTTATATGCATGAACATAGTTAGATAGTTGGGGTTCGTAGCCCTCTAGTATATATGGTTAAGTAGGGGAACGTTTCGATTTGGTGCGGCATTTTCCTATCAGACCAAACAGACGATATCATGCTACGTGGATGGCATAACACAGACGTCGAACATGGTAATATAGTGCATCGAAGCAGACATAGTCACTATGAGCAATACGTAAATCTACGGAACACCACGACTAGCTTATCTTCATTGTCTGCATTATGTTGGGTTAACACACGCAAAGCACGAGATATGCAAATGAATCTACACCAAGGTTTCCGATTTCCAAAATTTCTTTATAGGAAACGAATCATTTTACACCCCACTATGTCCAAATGTTACGTCATATTCAAATAAGTTATTACCATATATTTAAATTAGATTTTACCCTTCTTTTGACAACGTCAGGAATATAAGTGCGAGTTAACAATTCATACATTAAGGGTTTTCATACGCCCACCTTCCCTTCTGTTTCAACCCTCTGTTAGATCTACTTGGATTTCCAACACTTAACTCCTGGCATCGCTGATGAGTCCTAGAAGGACAAAACAACTGTATGAAGCAGTGTATTTCCTGTTCGGCACACTTAATCTATTACTTAATTTTGAAGATTCAGAATGTGATGGAATATATGTTTTAGGGGGATAGAGGGAGGGTATTGTTCTTCAAACAAGTTATGTGTAGTAACGAACAAGAGAAGAGGGCCGGGGAAAATCTTCTAAAGCACGTGATTTTATCGCTATCAGTAAATATACAAAGAGTAGAGTCAAAGTTTATTAAGTGTGGAATTTGTTGTAAGTTTTGGTCAATTTTTGATGCCGAATTCAATACAAAATAGCGGCCCCCATATGAAAATAAATTCAAATAGGTAGCATTTTTAAACTTCTTTTTTTACAGGTGTGTGAAATGACATTCTTCAAAATGAGGGCAGGTGAACCAGTGTGGATAACCCCATTTAACCAGGACAGTGGTAAATGTTAACACTATCGTCTATAGAAAAACAATTGGTTCTGCGGTCCCTATACTTGTAAAGATATGGCGTAACGGTAAAATTGGGAGCTTGAAATAATCTCGTCTCAGTAGTTTCAGGAGATCCATCTATAGCAGGGACATTATTCATGACTGACAGGAAATGAAACGCTACACTTCTTTTTTAAGACATACATAGTTTGATGCCCATTCATATACACATTCATACCACGAGCATTCAAGCTCTCAAAATGGTACATGCTGTTATATTAACAACAATGAAATAATTTTGTTTACGTAATAAAATGCAGTCAAAATCGATTTTACAATATCTAATAGATAGGTGTAGTGGGCTAAACCGGTAGGTCTTACTTACACACGAGTATTCACGTTTTCGTCTTCGATGGTTCGAGTCCGGCAGGCATCACTTTTTTTCCTCAAACAATATATTTTTGTATGGCTCATTTTGTTGATATTGTACAAAGTGATTATTCGCTGTCAAATGTTGTTGTTGGTTTTTTTTAATAGAGGCATCTTATATGTAACATAAGGAAAATGGTAAGTTACATTTGACTAATGCACGGAATTTTATTTGACAAAGAATACCATGGCGTAGGGGAGATAACACTTACGTTCACCTGACGGATGTAAGGAAAATGTTTCATCAAAACATTATTAATTTAAAATTCTAAATAAATGTCAGGTTATTTACTAAAATAGAGTTGTGGTTTCTGAAACTTAATAATGTAATTGGATCCTTTCAATTGGTTAATGCACAGACTTTTATTTGACGCAAAGCACGAGATATGCAAATGAGTCTACACCAAGGTTTCCGATTTCCAAAATTTCTTTATAGAAAAGTGTGTTGGAGGGAGGACGGAGGTCTAAAACAAATGGCAGAACGAATCATTTTAAACCCCACTATGTCCAAATGTTACGTCATATTCAAATAAGTTATTACCATATATTTAAATTAGATTTTACCCTTTTTTTGACAACGTCAGGAATATAAGTGCGAGTTCACAATTCATACATTAAGGGTTTTCATACGCCCACCTTCCCTTCTGTTTCAACCCTCTGTTAGATCTACTTGGATTTCCAACACTTAACTCCTGGCATCGCTGATGAGTCCTAGAAGGACAAAACAACTGTATGAAGCAGTGTATTTCCTGTTCGGCACACTTTATCTATTACTTAATTTTGAAGATTCAGAATGTGATGGAATATATGTTTTAGGGGGATAGAGGGAGGGTATTGTTCTTCAAACAAGTTATGTGTAGTAACGAACAAGAGAAGAGTGCCGGGGAAAATCTTCTAAAGTACGTGATTTTATCGCTATCAGTAAATATACAAAGAGTAGAGTCAAAGTTTATTAAGTGTGGAATTCGTTGTAAGTTTTGGTCAATTTTTGATGCCGAATTCAATACAAAATAGCGGCCCCCATATGAAAATAAATTCAAATAGGTAGCATTTTTAAACTTCTTTTTTTACAGGTGTGTGAAATGACATTCTTCAAAATGAGGGCAGGTGAACCAGTGTGGGTAACCCATTTAACCAGGACAGTGGTAAATGTTAACACTATCTTGGTCCCTGCAGGTAGGGCGTAAGAATTGTACCTGCTGCCCCCAATTGCATGATCGTATGAGGCGACTAAATTTGGGACCTTATCTCTTCTCTCCTTTCTAAATAACTTTCTTCTTCCTAATGTCTCCCTTGACAATGCCTCACTTTTGGCCATTTGTTGAGCGTTCGCCCCTGTGAGGAAGGCTTTGGGTTCTGTCCCCTGGCCGAGACATACCAAAGTCTTTAAAAATGGTAGTTTCTACTCCTGCTTAACGCTCAGCAAATTAGGAGTGGGACGACTGGTTCGCCCGTTGTCAGTATAATGTGACCGGGTGGGGCGTCCTGCTGGGTGTCTTCGGCAGTATGTTTCAGTGAGGTAGCACTATAAAGTCGGCATCAGTT
>NW_018408849.1:200778-360408 GCF_002113885.1 Mizuhopecten yessoensis | reverse complement strand
GTTACCTCGTCTCAGTAGTTTCAGGAGATCTATCTTTAACGGGGACATTATTCACGACTGACAGGAAATGAACGCTACACTTCCTTTTTAAGACATACATAGTTTGATGCCCATTCATATACACATTCATACCACGAGCATTCAAGCTCTCAAAATGGTACATGCTGTTACATTAACAACAATGAAATAATTCTGTTTACGTAATAAAATGCAGTCAAAATCGATTTTACAATATCTAATAGAGTGGTGTAGTGGGCTAAACCAGTAGGTCTTACTTATACACGAGTATTCACGTTTTCGTCTTCGATGGTTCGAGTCCTGCAGGCATCACTTTTTTTCCTCAAACAATATCTTTTTGTATGGCTTATTTTGATGATATTGTACAAAGTGATTATTCGCTGTCAAATGTTTTTTAATTTAATAGAGGCATCTTATATGTAACATAAGGAAAATGGTAAGTTACATTTGACTAATGCACGGAATTTTATTTGACAAAGAATACCATGGCGTAGGGGAGATAACACTTACGTTCACCTGACGGATGCAAGGAAAATGTTTCATCAAAACATTATTAATTTAAAATTCTAAATAAATGTCAGGTTATTTACTAAAATAGAGTAGTGGTTTCTGAAACTTAATAATGTAATTGGATCCTATCAATTGGTTAATGCGCAGACTTTTATTTGACGCAAAGCACGAGATATGCAAATGAGTCTACACCAAGGTTTCCGATTTCCAAAATTTCTTTATAGGAAAGTGTGTTGGAGGGAGGACGGAGGTCTAAAACAAATGGCAGAACGAATCATTTTAAACCCCACTATGTCCAAATGTTACGTCATATTCAAATCAGTTATTACCATATATTTAAATTAGATTTTACCCCTTTTTTGACAACGTCAGGAATATAAGTGCGAGTTAACAATTCATACATTAAGGGTTTTCATACGCCCACCTTCCCTTCTGTTTCAACCCTTTGTTAGATCTACTTGGATTTCCAACATTTAACTCCTGGCATCGCTGATGAGTCCTAGAAGGACAAAACAACTGTATGAAGCAGTGTATTTCCTGTTCGGCACACTTTATCTATTACTTAATTTTGAAGATGCAGAATGTGATGGAATATATGTTTTAGGGGGATAGAGAGAGGGTATTGTTCTTCAAATAAGTTATGTGTAGGAACGAACAAAAGAACAGTGCCGGGGAAAATCTTCTAAAGCACGTGATATTAACGCTATCAGTAAATATACATTAAGTGTGGATTTTGTTGTAAGTTTTGGTCAATTTTTGGTGCCGAATTCATTACAAAATAGCGGCCCCATATAAAAAAAAACTTCTTTTTTTACGTTGTGTGAAATGACATTTTTTTCAAAATGAGGGCAGGTGAACCAGTGTGGGTAACCCATTTAACCAGGACAGTGGTAAATGTTAACACTATCGTATATAGAAAAACAATTGGTTCTGCGGTCCCTATACTTGTAAAGATATGGCGTAACGGTAAAATTGGGAGCTTGAAATAATCTCGTCTCAGTAGTTTCAGGAGATCTATCTATAGCAGGGACATTATTCATGACTGACAGGAAATGAAACGCTACACTTCTTTTTTAAGACATACATAGTTTGATGCCCATTCATATACACATTCATACCACGAGCATTCAAGCTCTCAAAATGGTACATGCTGTTACATTAACAACAATGAAATAATTCTGTTTACGTAATAAAATGCAGTCCAAATCAATTTTACAATATCTAAAAGAGTAGTGTAGTGGACTAAACCTGTAGGTCTTACTTACACACGAGTATTCACGTTTTCGTCTTCGATGGTTCGAGTCCTGCAGGCATCACTTTTTTTCCTCAAACAATATCTTTTTGTATGGCTTATTTTGTTGATATTGTACAAAGTGATTATTCGCTGTCAAACGTTTTTGATTTTAATAGAGGCATCTTATATGTAACATAAGGAAAATGGTAAGTTACATTTGACTAATGCACGGAATTTTATTTGACAAAGAATACCATGGCGTAGGGGAGATAACACTTACGTTCACCTGACGGATGTAAGGAAAATGTTTCATCAAAACATTATTAATTTAAAATTCTAAATAAATGTCAGGTTATTCACTAAAATAGAGCTGTGGTTTCTGAAACTTAATCATGTAATTGGATCCTTTCAATTGGTTAATGCACAGACTTTTATTTGACGCAAAGCACGAGATATGCAAATGAGTCTACACCAAGGTTTCCGATTTCCAAAATTTCTTTATAGGAAAGTGTGTTGGAGGTAGGACGGAGGGCTAAAACAAATGGCAGAACGAATCATTTTAACCCCCACTATGTCCAAATGTTACGTCATATTCAAATCAGTTATTACCATATACTTAAATTAGATTTTACCCCTTTTTTGACAGCGTCAGGAATATAAGTCCGAGTTAACAATTCATACATTAAGGGTTTTCATACGCCCACCTTCCCTTCTGTTTCAACCCTTTGTTAGATCTACTTGGATTTCCAACATTTAACTCCTGGCATCGCTATTACTTAATTTTAAAGACAATGTTGTATTAATTTGTCTCTTTACATTAACTTGAAATCAATTACCGTCTGATAACTGTGTATGACAATGTTGTATTAATTTATGTCTTTGCACTCACTTGATATCAATTACCATCTGATAACTCTGTATGACAATGTTGTAATAATGTATCTCTTTACATTAATTTGTTATCAATTACCGTCTGATAACACTGTTTGACAATGTTGTATTAATTTGTCTCGTTACATCAACTTGATATCATTTACTGTCTGATTACACTGTATGACAATGGTGTAGTAATTTGTCTTTTTGCATCAACTTGATATCAATTACCGTCTTATAACGCTGTATGACAATGTTGTATTAATTTGTCTCTTTACATCAACTTGATATCAATTACTGTCTGATAACTCTGTATGGCAATGTTGTATTAATTTGTCTCGTTACATCAACTTGATATCAATTACCGTCTGATAACGCTGTATGACAATGTTGTATTAATTTGTCTTGTTACATCAACTTGATATCAATTACTGTCTGATAACTCTGTATGACAATGTTGTATTAATGTGTCTCGTTACATTAATTTGATATCAATTACCGTCTGATAACGCTGTATGACAATGGTGTAATAATTTGTCTTGTTACATTAATTTGATATCAATAACCGTCTGAATACACTGTATGACAATGTTGTATTAATTTGTCCTGTTACATCAACTTGATATCAATTACTGTCTGATAACTCTGTATGGCAATGTTGTATTAATTTGTCTCGTTACATCAACTTGATATCAATTACCGTCTGATAACTCTGTATAACAATGTTGTGTTAATGTGTCTCGTTATATCAACTTGATATCAATTACTGTCTGATAACTCTGTATGACAATGTTGTATTAATTTGTCTCTTTACATTAATTTGATATCAATTAATGTCTGATAACACTGTTTGACAATGTTGAATTAATTTGTCTCGTTACATTAATTTGATATCAATTACTGTCTGATTACACTGTATCACAATGATGTATTAATTTGTCTCGTTTCATTAATTTGATATCAATTACTGTCTGATAACTCTGTATGGCAATGTTGTATTAATTTGTCTCGTTACATTAATTTAATATCAATTACTGTCTGATAACACGGTATGACAATGTGGTATTAATTTGTCTTGTTACATTAACTTGATATTAATTACCATCTGATTACACTATATGACAATGTTGAATTAATTTGTCTCGTTACATCAACTTGATATCAATTACCGTCTGATCACTCTGCATGACAATGTTGTATTAATGTGTCTCGTTACATTAATTTGATATCAAGAACCGTCTGATTACACTGTATGACAATGTTGTATTAATTTGTCTTGTTACATCAACTTGATATCAATTACTGACTGATAGCTCTGGATGACAATGTTGTATTAATTTGTCTCTTTACATTAACTTGAAATCAATTACCGTCTGATAACTGTGTATGACAATGTTGTATTAATTTATGTCTTTGCACTCACTTCATATCAATTACCATCTGATAACTCTGTATGCCAATGTTGTAATAATGTATCTCTTTACATTAATTTGATATCAATTACTGTCTGATTACACTGTATGAGAATGTTGTATTAATTTGTCTCGTTATATTAACTTGATATCAATTACTGTCTGATTACACTCTATGACAATGTTGTATTAATTCGATATCAATTACCATCTGATAACGCTGTATGACAATGTTGTATTAATTTGTCTCGTTACATCAACTTGATATCAATTACCATCTGATTACTTTGTATGACAATGTTGTAATAATGTATCTCTTTACATTAATTTGTTATCAATTACCGTCTGATAACACTGTTTGACAATGTTGTATTAATTTGTCTCGTTACATCAACTTGATATCATTTACTGTCTGATTACACTGTATGACAATGTTGTAGTAATTTGTCTTTTTGCATCAACTTGATATCAATTACCGTCTTATAACGCTGTATGACAATGTTGTATTAATTTTTCTCGTTACATTAACTTGATATCAATTACTGTCTGATTACTCTTATCACAATGATGTATTAATTTGTCTCGTTACATTAATTTGATATCAATTACTGTCTGATAACACGGTATGACAATGTTGTATTAATTTGTCTTGTTACATTAACTTGATATTAATTACCATCTGATTACACTATATGACAATGTTGAATTAATTTGTCTCGTTACATTAATTTGATATCAATTACTGTCTGATAACTCTGTATGACAAATGTTCTATTGACGTTATCCGGACATTAACCCGATACAACTTTCCTTCTTCTGTCAAAGACAGAACAGTACAGGAAACATATCTACAAACTGGAACATATAGAGAAATACTATATTGTATTCAGAGATGTAGGATAAGAATATTACGACCTTGGATTTCCCAAATGGGACGAATTCCTCAGCAAGCTCTGGGGTTTATCCATTTTGATAATCCCTTGGACGGAATTATTCTATCACCTATATTCATAGCTGTCTGATGTAGCATAATTCATATTTCGTATACTGTATCTAATACCAATGTTTTAAATGGTACAATCATCTGTTTGCATTACGTTGACCTTTCTGCGTCCGTATGGTGTATCTGTTTAGAAATGGATGTTGGTTAAAGTACTGTCCAGTTAAAAGAGTGTGGTGTAGAAAGATGGAATTATTGTATTTATTTTTCAACGAAAAGTAGGTTTTAAAAAGTAAGGTATGCAAAATCTTCTTTACTGGTTTTTGGTTTGTCCAAAAAGGTTCAAGGAAATTTAGCAACCATTAAAAAACAATGCTTATACATTATGGCGAATGAAATGGTGGAGAAAAAGAAACATGTTCATGTCAATTAGTGTAGGGTAGGGAAGTCTTAACCTCGGAAGTTCTAAATTGGGGTTAAAACCTTCCTTACATATGAAAGGGTCTGAGATATCTCACACTGTCATTCTACATGGACACTTGCAACTTCGAATTTTTGAAGTGGGGAATGCAAGACTTTCTCTTATATAAATGGTGGATAGAGAATCCCCTCATTACTGGGGTTAATCCACAGGAAAAAAACTTAGAATCCAACCAACATTGGACATGGAAAAATGTTTTCTTTGATATTCACTATAATTGGGCATTTTCCCCACAGCTTCCCTCAATGAATTTTCAAATGAAAAAATAACAAATTTTCTTGATTCTCTTCATTTTTATATAAACTCAAAAGTGAACTAGAAACATGTAAAGCTTCACAATCCCAATCCACGGGTATACTTGTTACCCTTTGTCTACCAACACACATGTATCGCAAGTAACCTGGCGACCGAACCTGATGTATCTCACAGTGCTGTCTAACGTTCAGTTCACAGAAATGTAATCGGGTTTACGGCCAAATCTAGCATAGATACTCATCCCATGGGAACATCAACTGAATGTCTGGTCCATATGAATCTTGCGTTAAGGTCTGGCCATCTTGGTACCTTGTGTGGATCCTTGGCGCACTAGTATTTGATCTGGAAAGGATTTCCAGCTATGTGTGTCTCTTTAAAGTAGAAATCTGGACCACAAGTGTCTGCGGTGGATCTCACGTACAAGGTTAACTGCAGTGGATCTTAGGTCCAAGGGTGACCGGGCAGATCGCCGGTCATAAGGTGAATACAGTAGAACTGTAGTCCAAGGCTGAGTGCAGGTGACTTTCTGTCCATAGGGGAATTGCAGTTGATTTTCTGTCCGAGAGTGTCTGCAGTGGATCTCTGGTACAATATTGACTGCAGTGGATATTTGGTCAAAAGGTGACTACAGTAGGACTCAAGTCAAATGGTGACTGCAGTGGACCTCCTGTTCCAATGGTACTGTGATTACTTAGGAACTCCGGTCCAAGGGTGACTGCAGTGGACCTCCTGTCCCAAGGGTACTGTGATTACTTAGGAACTCAAGTCCAAAGGTGACTGCAGTGGACCTCCTGTCCCAAGAGTACTGTGATTACTTAGGAACTCAAGTCCAAGGTTGACTGCAGTGGACCTCCTGTCCCAAGGGTACTGTGATTACTTAGGAACTCAAGTCCAAGGGTGACTGCAGTGGACCTCCTGTCCCAAGAGTACTGTGATTACTTAGGACCTCCGGTCCAAGGGTGACTGCAGTGGACCTCATGTCCTAACGGTAATGTGATCGCTAAGGAGCTCCTTTCCAAGGGTGACTGCAGGCGATCTTCGGTCCAAGGGTATCTGCAGTGGATTACCAACCCCAATCAAATAGGAATCTGTCCCATTTTCGCTGCAAAACGCCAGTTATCTGAAAGGAATAATAGTGCTTATTAAATGGCAATGTTACAACTTGTTAAATAAAACACAAATGAAATTGAATATTGTTTAGCTATGATAAATAATTAAGCTGTAAAAAGTATGAACTCCACCCTGTTATATTGCATCATTTAAAAAAAAAAAATATGAATCTCTTTGCAATTCCGTTAGTATATGTCCACAAACTGTCTTTAATTTATATAGGTTAAATATTCTCCTTAGAACAACGATATTCAGTTATATCCTACATTGGCATTTTGGATTAGATACTTCTTAACTTTACTGCGTATTATTGTAAAAGGTGGTGATAATTCTGAGTTTTCGAAGTAAACGAGTTATCCTGGATGTTTCAGAGTCGTCGACATTATTTGCAGGAACATTAGTGACTTTAGAAAGGCTACATGACCATTCGTCGGATGGCATATAAGTTATGAGTTTCTTGAATTGTTCTACACCACCTTCTAATTGTTCCTAGGACGAGAACTGAGAAACGACGCCGCCATTCGAGAAGTCGGTTAGAGGCGAGTGTTTTCATTTATCGCGCCAATTTATTCTGACTGTCAAACGGTGTCTCACTCCGAGAAAACAATTAACAGTTAATTAAGGAGTTTCGCCATCTTTGAATAATTATCTTGCATGCGGAATCAAAGGAAAAAAATCAACCCAAATATCATCATGTATCTATTAAGGTTATTTTCCATCGGGTTACTTTGCAGTTTCAAAATATTCACTTAGGCAATATCACAAGAGTAATATGCGGTTTTTCCACACGTTTTGTCTCGTTGAAATGATGACGTACGAGTTGATAAAAGTTTAACTTCGAAATTTAATTATAGATAACTTTTTTGACTTGACGGTGGGATATTTTGGTGTATCCAAAACATTCCGTACAAAGTTTAGAACCTAACTGACTTACAAAACATCATAACAAAAATTCGATGTGATAAGAGCATCAGTTAATGCTCGATTACGTTATTCATTTTGTTTCATTAACTCTTCACTTCTGTAATCTCACAATGAGCTATTCCAACCTTTGAATTGGAAGGGTTCAAATGTGTCTTCAGGGATAAATGAGTTAATAACCGAGATAATTTGAAGTAAATGACGAGGAAAAGAAACGATAACCCCAGAGGTATCTGCGCTTTCATGAAGAACCGTTACTTTCTTTTCTTATTCCCTTTCTGCGTCAGCTACCGACCTAATATAAGGGATTGATCAGACCTTAATTCCACATAACTGTGCACTAAGATATTAGCTCCGGCTTTAATTTCTCTATAGGTAAACCATTGATTAAAGCTGATAGTGCAAGTTAAAAAGCTTTCAACTGAGAAAAGCTTTCAACTGAGATTCTTTTTTTAAAATCTGGTTTTAAGATCTTTCCCGGTGACAATCTCTTCCGGCTGTCGTATCTAAGGAAGCGCCGACAGTTTACATGTAGAATGTACTTGCTTGTTTTTTTTTTATATCGGTTGCCGATCAGGGTGCGCGGTGTATTAAATCGTAAGTCGGTTTGACAGGTAATGCGCTTTTTTATACCAAGCGAAACCCTTACTCGTTACCAAGCAAGGACAAGCTAAAATGTCGGCACTTCCTTAGAAACGATAGCCGGAAGAGAAAGTCACTGAGAATCTGAAAACCGGAATTTTTATCATTTTTTTTTTTTTAAATCTCAATTAAACGCTTTTAAATTTGAACTGTCGACCTTTAGTTAAGGAATCATCATCATTTTATGATTAGTAGCGTTTGAGAAAGCGGAACCAAATGAATACTTACCGACCACTTGTTACACGAATCAGTCCTGATCCACTTGTCAGGGTCTATGATAGTCTGGGCCTCTCTCGGCGTATGTAGGGCAGCACACAAATTTTCGAAGTGATACCACATATTAATTCCGAAAACTTTATAATTCAATCTCCAGGAAAAATATTCATTATATAATGTATCGTTTGCATTCAACAGATTAAGATAATCTGACAGTTCCTGGGCACTGTTAAAGTCATGTATATTTATGTAAGATTTTGGAGGTGCACTTATAACCTGATCGCCTTTCCAGTTAACAATTGGAACAGTATTTCGTGAAAAACTGTGCCAAAATTTTTCTGTCACATAATCTTTGCAATTGGCATTTTCAAATGCAATACGAAACTTATATACCATTGAGTTACATACAGGATTGTTTGTTCTAGGGCAAGTTAAATTTCCACACTTTCCGAAGAAGTCTATATCAACGTACTTTTGCAGTTCTCGCATATGTCGATATCTCTGCGCGTCATCCGGGCAATCACTTATCACGGCAACAACCATCTTGGTTTTACCAATGGTGTAGTCTATGCCACGATACATTTCTGACGCTTTAATTTTCTCTTCCGGTGTCAGTGGAACAAATGCACCATAAGGACCGTGAACTGTAGAATCTGTTCGATAAGTCATCGTCCAGTTAAATGCATTAAGCCATGGTAATCCAGTATAATGAAGATGAGGAGGAGCTTCGGCGTTGTACATTATCCAAACCTGGTCCGGTCTTCTATATCCGGGTACTGTCTCCCAGACGTAAAGGTCTAGGTAATGGAACATCAAAGCGTCGGCCGACTCCAGTTCATTTCGGTCTGTTGTCACAACACAACTGTACTTACTTTTGTTCATGAACATTGCGATATCATCCGTCCAGCCTCCCAAGAAAAACTTGGTCCACATCAGTACTTTCTTCGTAGTTTTATTGACGAAATGTGTTTGGTTAAACTTGATAATATTATCGTCACAATTTGGAGTTAGGCAAACATTTTGATTGAAAAGTTTCATTGTTGTTAAGGAATTGCCACGTAAAATAACGTACGTTCCTATATAGAAAAAACACAGCACTCCAAAAGCTGTAATGCAATACCTCCTGGGTATGGGGCTCAGCTTAAAAGAAGAAAGAGCACCACAGTTGTCGCTTATAAAGGTCATATCGATGCGTTTCCCTCCAAGAGCTTGAAGCACATTTATCATTCCTTTTTAATGCATTATATCTGAAAGTAGAAAAAATAAAATATAATTAACTATACAGTTTTGTACAAAGGATATCAAACTTTTTTTTTTAAATATTTTTGATGTCAGCATTTTCCGATTTATTTATTTATTTAAATCATTTACAATGTTTATCTATTTTTTCAAATTAAATATCTACCGCGGATTTTTTTCGTAATGATGCGTCCGCGCAACAAAGCTTAGTTTTACATAAAGAGTATGTCCTTAGATGACGGGCTACATAAAAACTCTTATAAGGTGACATCTCAGTCAAATGCTGAAGAACAGCACCTCTGCCACGATTTCTCAACCGAGTTAGAAATCGTGCTAAAACTGCTACGTTCGCAACACGATTTCTCGCCCTGACACGATTTCTCACCCTGACACGATTTCTCACCCTGACGCGACTTCTCGCCCTGACACGATTTCTCACCCCGACACGATTTCTCACCCTGACACGATTTCTTACCCTGACACGATTTCTCGCCCTGACACAATCACGATTTCTCACCCTGACACGATTTCTCGCCCTGACACGATTTCTTACCCTGACACGACTTCTCGCCCTGACACAATCACGATTTCTCACCCTGACACGATTTCTCCCCCTGACACGATTTCCCCCCCTGACACGATTTCTCCCCCTGACAAGATGTCTTACCCTGACACGATTTCTCGCCCTGACACAATCACGCTTTCTCGCCCTGACACGATTTCTCACCCTGACAAGATGTCTTACCCTGGTGATAAATCGTGTTATGTGTAAGCATATTACCCGATGTTATGATTTTTTGGCGATTGCGGTATATTTAGGCTTATATATAAATTTAGTGAAATTAGCGCAGACACTAATATGATATTTGATATTAAGTTTTCTGAACAGATCTAAACCATGGCCTCTCATTTGCTGAAACATTTCGGGCTATACTAATTTCTGCTCTGTTTTATTGACCGCAATATAGGTAAATTAAATTAATATTGTGATAGTGTTCTTGAAGATGGCAAATACAAAAGTAAACCTTCACCGCAAAATGGCTGCTGAAGACTGAAGTCGAAGTCATGCATTGTCAACCTCCAAATCAATCAATAATATTACGTATGCTGTACATTTCGGCAAGTTTTAAGTACATTTAGTTCTTTCTATTCCCAGAGTGAGAGATGACGTCAGAAAAAAACGAGGGATGAAAATGAATGGAAGAAATCATTATTTGGCGGATATATTGTTTTCTAACAGAACCGTTAGATAAAAAAAAATGTAAAATAAAAATTGACATCGTGTTTTTATAAATTCGGTTTTCCAATCTAAATATAATAGCTGATATTCCCAATTTCAAGTAGATAAGTAGATTGTCCATACCTATTTCAACATTTTTCTTTGTTCTCTAAAAAGTGAGGGAACTGAGAACACCTGCACCGATGTCAGTTTAATGTGGAGTCTGCCGAGCGTGTCCTTTAGATAAAAACCAAAACAAGGTGTCAAATAACGCACTTGCTCTTTAACAAAAGGCCACGGCTCGACAGAGGTCCAGGGAACGTGGCGTCCCATCTCACATCGATTCCTAAATAAACATCCCTGACCTGCAGTCGTTCCATTTTGTGACATACTATTAACATCAAAAAATATTATTGGAACCGTCCGTCGTCCTATAAACTTGTACAGTTGCTAGCAGTTCATAATAGGAAAGAACTTTGTCATTTAGGTAAATATTTACAATCAAGTTTACTATTACGCTCGACATAATGTGCATTGTTTAATTATCATGTGCATGCTTTTTCTTTTTATCTCCAGATAAAAACTGATTACTTCTTACTTCATTTGATTGAGATTCTTCCAATCTTTCAATCATGTACATTACTTCAATTAATCATCTCATTAATACTTTTCTTTTGTCATTTGTATTCTCATGTGCGTACAACTGTCCGCCATCTATCAAATCAGCTTGTCTTGTACAATGTAGGTTATGTTACATGTTATTCAATATTTGTGTAATGTTTTCGACACCCTTATTGTATATGTACACATTAATTACTCTGTATTATGCTGTAATGCTTATGGGCCGTAAGGCTGAAAGTGAATAAACAATACAACATCAGCTCTGGTGTGTACTCAGTACTGTACAGATTTTGTGTTTAATCTTAATGTAATGTCTAATTACCATCTACTTCATGTTCTTCTTGGTGGTATTTTCAATTATGACTTATCTCCATATGAACTGGAGGACTTTAGAATAAAATCCATTGTTATTATTACTAAAATTCTTCAATACAGTGGCATTATGTAATTTATCCTTAGATATTTGAATGTTGTATACTGAGTAATATGATCACTAATTTACTTGTGTGTACCTCACGCTTCAGCAAGATGAATACATGAAATACATATTTTTTGTTTTCATATTAGTAGGCAAGCATTTCCTACGTCTTTCCTGTTGACTAGTGCAACTTACTATCATTCATAATAATGTTTGTATTGTATGAATTAATCTTGTGATATGTATTACTACAACTGAAATCATTGCATGGTTGCGCTGTTTCTTCAAGTTAATTATTATATTGTATGTTGTGTATTTCACACCACTGTATGACTATATTGTATGACTTCGTGCAACGGGTTCTACTCAATGTATGATTGTATTGTAAGACTTATGTAACAGTAATACTGTCTATAATAATGCTGTATAATTTATAGTGTGGTGCTTGTAATACTGTTTATTACAATGTTGTATGATTGCTTAGTACGAGAAGTGTATTACTGTCTATACTATTATATGATAATGTAGTTTGAGGAGTGTAAATATGTCTATTATATCAATGTGTGATGTAATGTATGATTAGTGTTATACTGTCTATCATCATAATTATTTACCGTATAATGACTGTAATAGTACCTATTATATCATTGTGTTGTGTTTATAGTACTTTATGGTATGATGCGTGTACTATTATTATTCTCTAATGTGTGTGTCTGTCCATGTGCATGTGTGAGTCCCTATGTCAGGGTGTGACCATGATTGTGAATGCATTTTCTTCTCTTTTCAATAGTGTTTTGATCGTTATTTCTGTAACTCTTCATTTCTGGAGGAAATAAAGGAAATAATAATAATAACTCAGTCTGACCTGAACATGCACCACACTGACGGTCCAGGGAACGTGGCGTCCCATCTCACATCGATTCCTAAATAAACATCCCTGACCTGCAGTCGTTCCATATTGTGACATACTATTAACATCAGCGATTCCTTTGAAACACACTTGTACAACACTAAAGGGATTATCCTGGGGAAAGCATACATTTCTTTTGAAACGTGATCTACATCGATTTTATGACGTTGTGATTAGTGTATGAGGCGTATACTCTGCGGAAACGGTGTGTATTTGAAAGTAATCATATAGACCGATTCCAGTGTCATTTTACCGTAGC
Source organism: Mizuhopecten yessoensis (assembly GCF_002113885.1). Lineage (NCBI taxonomy): Eukaryota > Metazoa > Mollusca > Bivalvia > Pectinida > Pectinidae > Mizuhopecten > Mizuhopecten yessoensis. The sequence goes on along the minus strand of NW_018408849.1, from coordinate 347,130 downwards.
TATATCTATAACAAACCATAGCCATCGCGTACCCCAATTACAGTGAACTTTTACCGTAGCTATATATGGTACATGTAGTAACAAACCATAGCCGTCGAGTACCAAGATTTACTGTATCATTTTACCGTAGCTACGTATATATTACAACAAACCATAGCGCTCACGTACATCGATTCCTGTGTCAATTTACCGTAGCTATGGTAGTAGCAAATGATACGCAAGTCCGTGCCTTATACTGTATCTGTGTTCTTTTACACAATCAGGTCTTAATCGTGTGTAGAACCAGCTCTTCAATACACAGGTCACCTGATCGTATCGCCACTCTCTATACAACCGATAGGTTAATCCGTCCACAATGGACTACGAGCTTGGAGTCAATCAAACTTAACTAATGATTTTCAATTAGAGTCATACGAATTTCGAAATTCAGGACTTAGGTTTTGAAGTTATTATTAAAACCCGCTGGAATATTTCCATGTATAACGGACACGACTTACCTCGTATGGGATATTAGCATGTCCTTGAATCGATCTCGCGCGCTACCTGTGTCGGCTAATTGACTCCGTACCGTTTGACTCGGACAGTGATCATTTATCGAACAGGTCCTACCGATAAACAGCTCGGGGACGGACCCAGTCAGGACTCGGCTTCAATCATGTTACTCGCACTATCGATCCCTGTATACTGGACAATTCAACTAAAACGATTTTATTGTTACAAATAAAATGATCTGACAAAAGGAAAAACCTAGATAAATTATTAAAAATTGTATTGATCAAATTATGATAATGAGCAAAACTTATGATGATGTGATTTCGTAATTAGTAGTTGTACTTCTGTAACTGGAGATTTAATCAATAAAAGTGGGAAATGTACAACAAGTACCTGACCTGATACACACATCCAAACCTTCACACTATAAAAATCCTCAGGAACCTGTGAATTTGTTACAGTGTAGAAATGTTCGGAGCTTGACTGGTGTTAGATCAGCCATTTCTCCACGCCCCACTACCCTACCCCCTTCCCCTCCAAATAATGGTAACAATCTCGTAAATTCTTATACGCATATACTATTGGCAACGCTGTAGGCTTGATTATATATATACAAATGTATAATGTATACCTGTGTGAAAAACGTTTGAAATTAAATTTTAAATGAACTTAAAAATCCTTTTTATGAAGGTTAGCGTCCATACCAAAGGCCAACTCAATCGAACATGAATTCGGGTTAAGCGACCATACCCAGGGACAATTCAATAGAGCATGAATTCAGAGGTAAGTGACCATACCCAAGGACAACTCAATCGAACATGAATTCAGAGGTAAGCGACCATACCCAGGGACAATTCAATAGAGCATGAATTCAGAGGTAAGTGACCATACCCAGGGACAACTCAATAGAATATGAATTCAGAGGTAAGCGACCATACCCAAGGACAACTCAATCGAACATGAATTCAGAGGTAAGCGACCATACCCAAGTACAATTCAATAGAGCATGAATTCAGAGGTTAGCGACCATGACAATTCAATAGAACAGGAATTCAGAGGTAAGCGACCATACCCAAGTACAATTCAATAGAGCATGAATTCAGAGGTAAACGACCATACCCCGGGACAATTCAATAGAACAGGAATTCAGAGGTAAGCGACATTACCCAAGTACAATTCAATAGAGCATGAATTCAGAGGTAAGCGACCATACCCCGGGACAATTTAATAGAACAGGAATTCGGAGGTAAGCGACAATACCCAAGTACAATTCAATAGAGCATGAATTCAGAGGTAAGCGACCATACCCCGGGACAATTCAATAGAACAGGAATTCAGAGGTAAGCGACAATACCCAAGTACAATTCAATAGAGCATGAATTCAGAGGTTAGCGACCATACCCAGGGACAATTCAATAGAACAGGAATTCAGAGGTAAGCGACAATACCCAAGTACAATTCAATAGAGCATGAATTCAGAGGTTAGCGACCATACCCAGGGACAATTCAATAGAACAGGAATTCAGAGGTAAGCGACAATACCCAAGTACAATTCAATAGAGCATGAATTCAGAGGTTAGCGACCATACCCAGGGACAATTCAATAGAACAGGAATTCAGAGGTAAGCGACAATACCCAAGTACAATTCAATAGAGCATGAATTCAGAGGTTAGCGACCATACCCAGGGACAATTCAATAGAACAGGAATTCAGAGGTAAGCGACAATACCCAAGTACAATTCAATAGAGCATGAATTCAGAGGTTAGCGACCATACCCAGGGACAATTCAATAGAACAGGAATTCAGAGGTAAGCGACAATACCCAAGTACAATTCAATAGAGCATGAATTCAGAGGTTAGCGACCATACCCAGGGACAATTCAATAGAACAGGAATTCAGAGGTAAGCGACAATACCCAAGTACAATTCAATAGAGCATGAATTCAGAGGTTAGCGACCATACCCAGGGACAATTCAATAGAACAGGAATTCAGAGGTAAGCGACAATACCCAAGTACAATTCAATAGAGCATGAATTCAGAGGTTAGCGACCATACCCAGGGACAATTCAATAGAACAGGAATTCAGAGGTAAGCGACAATACCCAAGTACAATTCAATAGAGCATGAATTCAGAGGTTAGCGACCATACCCAGGGACAATTCAATAGAACAGGAATTCAGAGGTAAGCGACAATACCCAAGTACAATTCAATAGAACATGAATTCAGAGGTAAGCGACCATACCCAAGTACAATTCAATAGAGCATGAATTCAGAAGTAAGCGACCATGACAATTCAGTTAGAACAGGAATTCAGAGGTAAGCGACCATACCCAAGTACAATTCAATAGAGCATGAATTCAGAGGTAAGCGACCATACCCAGGGACAACTCAAAAGAATATGAATTCAGAGGTAAGCGACCATACCCAAGTACAATTCAATAGAACAGGAATTCAGAGGTAAGCGACCATACAATTCAATAGAACAGGAATTCAAAAGTAATTCACTGTGTTCAAAGCTCAATTTAAACATAAACACGTTTGGAGGTACATGTAATATCCTATTTTGAAATACGGGGGTGTATTGCTTCAGCTTGTTTGTCTTCATGAATTTATCAGGTTTATGGGCATTTAGCCGTTGACAGAGGTGTTAGTGAGTGTTATGAAAGACAACTCTGGGTAAAATTTGTTGCAGGTTTATTTAAATAAAACGCGCGTTTCCCCGTTTTAAAAAAAAAACAAATATCCTTCAATTCGACTTTCAGACTTCATGGCTTTCCACTACAAAAAACCATTACCAACGCATACAGTTGCTACCTGTTTGGCTGTTACCCGAACCGACAACTTTACCAAAGATCATGTCCATGTACCCATTAGACATAAAAAAAAAATTGCTCACAATTTATTTATTTTATCAAAAGAATGCGTTGGTCGGATTTACTATGACTGTACTGGCAAAAGAAACACGTATATTATCAAGGCATGACCAGATATTTGATAGGTGATGACATAAAAACAACAGACAAGAAACCCTAACAGTTACACTGAGATTGACCTTGACACTCTGAAACACGACCATTTTCAATGTATTCTTCACTCGCTTACGCTTTCTCAATCCTATCCTCAATATCCCGGGGTTATACTCGCTCACGCACTCTCCATTGCATCCTCAAAATCCCGGGGTTACACTTGCTTACATTCTCTCAATACCATCCTCGATATCCCGGGGTGTCACTCGCTCACGCACTATCCATCCAATCATTGATATCCCGAGGTTATACTCGCTTACACACTCTCCATCGCATCCTCGATATCCCGGGGTAACACTCGCTTTGAATTGAAGGTTCAGTGCGCACCACCTTGTGGATCAGACGAGAAGACTAGTGTTATCCGTTGCTTTACATTTAACGAATCTCGCGGTCGCATAACGTCGCTCCTCTGTAATATTCAAACGACAGGTATCAGCCTAGTGATTGGTTAGTTATATTTACCCGAGACCAATCAAATTACTAGCCGCATGCTTTCGATTTTGCTATGAGATATTTCAGGGGTGCACAGAGCTCAAGTGGTCGTCTGCACGAACCCATTACTGGGGGTTCAAACCGTTTGTAAGAGATACCGTTATTTAAACATGTATTCTAATGGTTTAACTTGAAGAGACATTTTTTGTATAATGTATACACAATCGGTAAAACATTTGAACAGCCTTATTTGATGGTTTCTGTGAACACTGGTCTCATTGCAGCACTCCCGTTTACGGGTTTTATATAAACTTTGGATGAAATGTCCACCTCTAATGATGGTACATATCATGGGATATTAACCCTTAAAGCGTTTGATATTATTCTTTAAACAACACAGTGATCCAAACGTGCCAAATGAAACAAATTCACATGTCCCTGTGATTAATACTAGTGTGGCGATAATCTCAAAAACTCTAAACGACGGCGCTTATTGGTATTTAGCCAATTTCATTCACAGCAATAGCAAAAACAAACTGATGATGCTTAACAAATTGATAATCAACGTGAACCGACTAATACAAATGTACAAAGACAATACCTAACTCCTAACAAGGAGAGAGCGAGTTATATTATCGATATACACACAACCCAGTTCTGTATATTGAACTCCAGCGATGTGGACAGTGAAACACAAATTACAAAAAAAACACGTTAACTTTGTATTTCGTGACTTTTCATTTCAAAACCGCTTGATTTATTTTGTCGTTAAGACACCAGATCGCTATTTCCTATCAAACGCATTTCTCGTATACTTAGTCACGTGACTTGTGGCGCGCTAATCCTTAATGCTGTTACAAAACGCTCATTGTCTTTATTCTGTTTTAAAATGTATCTCTAAAGCTAACCATGCTTTTGGGAATTTTCTTTGGTCGATAGAAATCTGTAAATATTTAAACTCGAGAAACGTTCTATCGATTAGGATTATTGACTGTTTAAACATGCTTAGTCAGGACACACGAAACCTATTACAATATGGTGCCACAATTATTCGAGCAACATTTTCCGCGATCTTAATTTGTAGAACAGAGAGATAGAATCGAACGCTTCAGAACAAAAGAGAGGAAGCATTGGAATGCATTGGCTTTCGGGACAGACAAAACAATATGTGTTTCCTGTAACATTTTAGAACAAAATTAGGATAGATAGGACACACATTTTATTTAACAAATGATTTTTTATGATATAGGAGGGTGATCTCGACTTTTTGAAAACTGTCTTAAATTTTTTAGAATTCCCCATCAGTCCACAATATATATTATACACAAATCATGGACAATGTACAGAGAATGAAGACGTTCATATTTCTTTATAATACCCTTATTTTGTTTGTCTCATATATGCATTTTCCTAGTATACACAATTCTTTTATATTATGGACACTCAATAACTGAACGACTTTAAACACATACAACCGTGTCTCGTTATAGCATCGCATCACTTCACGAGATTTATCTACTCTAATCCAACTAAAACAAACCTTTTCCCGACCCTTACTTGCCCTATTGTTCTCCAACGAGCACCCTTCGGAACGAGACAATGTAGCTGTAATTGGATAATTGGCGATTTTGATATCAGACGGTGTCGTTGTGTTGACAGGTGACCATTTTGTCAAAACACAAAAAGAGTTCTAATACCTGACCTTGCCATTCATCGAAAATGTGGAGCTAAATGTACCTGTAACAATTGCTTTAGAAACAGTATCGCGCAAGTTTTATCTTTTGTCGACAGTAATTTAAATAAAAGCCCCTCATCGACATTTTCGCAAAGAGTAGTTTCAAATCGCCAATCATGTTTTACTTTCCCCATTGGAGCCAGTGGCGACCACAAGCGCCTTGGCGTGAAATGATAAAGGAAAAGAGATATTATTGAGCTTATTCTACCTGAACATTTTATTATAACATTTCTTTATTGGTTTAAAAAGAAATGTTACCAATATAGTCATTAGTCAGACATAAAATGTCCAAATCAATCAACAGCAATATATAATATAACAGTCTATCCCTTCGGGACCCTTAAAGGTGCCTGGTTCATATTAGGAACATCTTTAGGTTATATGTAATTCCCGTTTGAATTTTAGAACGCCTTTAGGATGTATGTTATTCCCTATTTTAAAAGGAAATCTAGATACCGATATCCGAGTTATCCAAGAGCTTGTAATTAGCGCCTAGTATATTCCGAAAGAAGCAAACACACGAACGCTATTCACATATGTCAAAATCTGGGACTGAAACCAAATTAATAGTCCCCGATATTGGGTTCACCCAAGGATGACTATCAAGTAAATAATAACCCACTCGTGTTAGAGATAAATGTTTGGCAATGTAGAAGACAATGCGTGGACATAAATAGATCTGTTTCGTGTATAGCGCTGATAATCCCGTGTAACTGAGCTGTATTTCACTGATAGGTTTTGTTTGGTTTAGTATTGTTTAACGTCCGATCATGATCAACAGCTATGGTAATTTAAGGACGGCCACTGAAAGGCCCGTGTTACTGAGCTGTATACCACTGCCAGGCCCGTGTCACTGAACTGTATACCACTGATAATCCCGTGTTACTGAGATTTATACCACTGATAGGCCTGTGCCACTGAGCTGTATACCACTGATAACCCTGTGTTACTGAGCTGTATACCACTGACAGGCCCGTGTCACTGAACTGTATAACACTGATAATCCCGTGTTACTGATATGTATACCACTGATAATCCTGTGTTACTGAGATGTATACCACTGATAGGCCCGTGTTACTGAGATGTATACCACTGATAGGCCCGTGTCACTGAACTGTATAACAATGATAATCCCGTGTTATTGAGATGTATACCACTTATAATCCCGTGTTACTGAGATGTATACCACTTATAATCCCGTGTTACTGAGATGTATACCACTGACAGACCCGTGTTTCTGAGCTGTATACCACTGATAATCCCGTGTTACTGAGATGTATACAACTGACAGGCCCATGTTACTGAGATGTATACCACTGATAGGCCTGTGTCACTGAGCTGTATACCACTGATGATCCCGTGTTACTGAGATGTATACCACTGACAGGCCCGTGTCACTGAGATTTATACCACTGATAGTCATGTGTTACTGAGATGTATACCACTGATAGGCCTGTGTCACTGAGTTGTATACCACTGATTATCCCGTGTTACTGAGATGTATACCACTTATAAGCCTGTGCTACTGAGCTTTATACCACTGATGATTCCGTGTTACTGAGATGTATACCACTGATAGGCCTGTGTCACTGAGATGTATACCACTGATAGGCCTGTGTCACTGAGCTGTATACCACTGATAATCCCGTGTTTCTGAGATGTTTACCACTGACAGGCCCGTGTCACTGAACTATATACCACTGATAATCCCGTGTTACTGAGATGTAAACCACTGACAGGCCTGTGTCACTGAGCTGTATACCACTGATAGGCCCGTGTCACTGAACTGTATACGACTGAAAGGCCCGTGGCATTGAGCTGTATACCACTGACAGGCCCGTGTCACTGAGCTGTATACCACTGATAGGCCAGTGTCACTGAACTGTATACCACTGATAATTCCGTGTCACTGAGCTGTATACCACTGACAGGCCCGTGTCACTGAGCTGTATACCACTGAAAATCCAGCGTCACTGAACTGTATACCACACATAGACCCGTGTCACTGAACTGTATACCACTGATAATCCCCCGTCACTGAGCTGTATACCACTGACAGGCCCGTGTCACTGAGCTGTATACCACACATAGACCCGTGTCACTGAGATGTAAACCACTCATAGGCCGGTACCAATCAGCAGTATACCACTGATAATCCCGTGTCACTGAGCTGTATACCACACATAGACCCGTGTCACTGAGCTATATACCACTGATAATCCCGTGTCACTGAGCTGTATACCACTGATGATTCCATGTCACTGAGCTGTATACCACACATAGACCCGTATCACTGAAATGTGTACCACTGATAATCCTGTGTCACTGAGCTGTATACCACACATAGACCCGTGTCACTGAGCTGTATACCACACATAGACCCGTGTCACTGAGCTGTATACCACACATAGACCCGTGTCACTGAGCTGTATACCACACATAGACCCGTGTCACTGAGCTGTATACCACACATAGACCCGTGTCACTGAGCTGTATACCACACATAGACCCGTGTCACTGAGCTGTATACCACACATAGACCCGTGTCACTGAGCTGTATACCAAACATAGACCCGTGTCACTGACTTGTATACCACACATAGACCCGTGTCACTGAGCTGTGTACCACACATAGACCCGAATCACTGAGCTGTATACCACACATAGACCCGTATCACTGAGCTGTGTACCACACATAGTCCGGTGTCACTGAGCTGTATACCACACATCGACCCGTGTCACTGAGCTGTATACCACACAAAGACCCGTGTCACTGAACTGTATTCCACACATAGACCCGTGTCACTGAGCTATGTACCAAACACACGAACGCTATTCACATATGTCAAAATCTGGGACTGAAACCAAATTAATAGTCCCCGATATTGGGTTCACCCAAGGATGACTATCAAGTAAATAATAACCCACTCGTGTTAGAGATAAATGTTTGGCAATGTAGAAGACAATGCGTGGACATAAATAGATCTGTTTCGTGTATAGCGCTGATAATCCCGTGTAACTGAGCTGTATTTTACTGATAGGTTTGGTTTGGTTTAGTATTGTTTAACGTCCAATCATGATCAACAGCTATGGTAATTTAAGGACGGCCACTGAAAGGCCCGTGTTACTGAGCTGTATACCACTGACAGGCCCGTGTCACTGAACTGTATACCACTGATAATCCCGTGTTACTGAGATTTATACCACTGATAGGCCTGTGCCACTGAGCTGTATACCACTGATAATCCCCCGTCACTGAGCTGTATACCACTGACAGGCCCGTGTCACTGAGCTGTATACCACACATAGACCCGTGTCACTGAACTGTATACCAAACATAGACCCGTGTCACTGACTTGTATACCACACATAGACCCGTGTCACTGAGCTGTGTACCACACATAGACCCGAATCACTGAGCTGTATACCACACATAGACCCGTATCACTGAGCTGTGTACCACACATAGTCCGGTGTCACTGAGCTGTATACCACACATCGACCCGTGTCACTGAGCTGTATACCACACAAAGACCCGTGTCACTGAACTGTATTCCACACATAGACCCGTGTCACTGAGCTATGTACCAAACACACGAACGCTATTCACATATGTCAAAATCTGGGACTGAAACCAAATTAATAGTCCCCGATATTGGGTTCACCCAAGGATGACTATCAAGTAAATAATAACCCACTCGTGTTAGAGATAAATGTTTGGCAATGTAGAAGACAATGCGTGGACATAAATAGATCTGTTTCGTGTATAGCGCTGATAATCCCGTGTAACTGAGCTGTATTTTACTGATAGGTTTGGTTTGGTTTAGTATTGTTTAACGTCCAATCATGATCAACAGCTATGGTAATTTAAGGACGGCCACTGAAAGGCCCGTGTTACTGAGCTGTATACCACTGACAGGCCCGTGTCACTGAACTGTATACCACTGATAATCCCGTGTTACTGAGATTTATACCACTGATAGGCCTGTGCCACTGAGCTGTATACCACTGATAATCCCGTGTCACTGAGCTGTATACCACTGACAGGCCCGTGTCACTGAGCTGTATACCACACATAGACCCGTGTCACTGAGATGTAAACCACTCATAGGCCGGTACCAATCAGCAGTATACCACTGATAATCCCGTGTCACTGAGCTGTATACCACACATAGACCCGTGTCACTGAGCTATATACCACTGATAATCCCGTGTCACTGAGCTGTATACCACTGATGATTCCATGTCACTGAGCTGTATACCACACATAGACCCGTATCACTGAAATGTGTACCACTGATAATCCTGTGTCACTGAGCTGTATACCACACATAGACCCGTGTCACTGAGCTGTATACCACACATAGACCCGTGTCACTGAGCTGTATACCACACAAAGACCCGTGTCACTGAACTGTATATCTTACATAGACCCGTGTCACAGAACTGTATACCACACATAGATCCGTGTCACTGACTTGTATACCACACATAGACCCATGTCACTGAGCTGTATACCACACATAGACCCGTGTCACTGAGCTGTGTACCACACATAGACCCGTGTCACTGAACTGTATGCCAAACATAGACCCGTGTCACTGAGCTGTGTACCACACACAGACCCGTGTCACTGAGCTGTATACCACACATAGACCGGTGTCACTGAGCTGTATACCACACATAGACCCGTGTCACTGAACTGTATGCCACACATAGACCCGTGTCACTGAGCTGTGTACCACACACAGACCCGTGTCACTGAGCTGTATACCACACAAAGACCCGTGTCACTGGACTGTGTTCCACACATAGACCCGGGTCACTGAGCTATGTACCACACATAGACCCGTGTCACTGAACTGTATACCAAACATAGACCCGTGTCACTGACCTGTATACCACACATAGACCCGTGTCACTGAGCTGTATACCAAACATAGACCCGTGTCCCTGACTTGTATACCACACATTGCCCCGTGTCACTGAGCTGTGTACCACACATAGACCGGTGTCACTGAGCTGTATCCCACACATCGACCCGTGTCACTGAGCTGTATACCACACAAAGACCCGTGTCACTGGACTGTATTCCACACATAGACCCGTGTCACTGAGCTATGTACCACACATAGACCCGTGTCACTGAACTGTATGCCAAACATAGACCCGTGTCACTGAGCTGTGTACCACACATAGACCCGTGTCACTGAGCTGTGTACCATACATAGACCGGTGTCACTGAGCTGCATACCACACATAGACCCGTGTCACTGAGCTGTGTCCCACACATAGACCGGTGTCACTGAGCTGTATACCACACATAGACCCGTGTCACTGAACTGTGAATGCGTTTTAGGTCAAGTTTAATGTTTCAATAGGTGGCGACAATCATTTACGCTCGAGTAACCTGAATATATATGTTGAGTGAATATATTGAGTCTATATATTTATATTCGTATATGTATATGTATATCAGGTTGATGTAAAATGACACTGTAATACACCATTACAAATACAGTATATATATAAAAACTCAAACGTGTCATTTCTACGGTGGTACATTTAGGACAACACAATATCATATTCTACATTAATAATCTCAAACGTTCGACATAATAGATCGAGCGCTCGAGATAATTAATGTAAAAAATAATATTGTGTTGTCCTAAATGTACCACCGTTCATTTCCCTTTTTATAATTAAATAACAGTAAAAATGATAATTTGTTCACCGAATCTAGTATATAAACTCCAAAGTGTCATTTCCCTTCTTTAAATATAAACAACAGTAAAATTCAATAACCGGTGGACCGAATATAAACATAGTTCATAATATAGTCATAGTAATCCCCCTCCTCAACAGGGCGTTGGTGACCTTGGGGTTATTACATACGCCTTTCCCGTAGGGTTTCTGTGTAGGAAGAAATAGTCAGAAGGTAAAATGTTGGCCAGTTTAAACCCCTTTGTCACGTCTCTATGGACCCTGAGGACGGGAACCAAATAATTCAAAAAATTTGGTTCATCTCCGTAAATGATTTTTCCGCAAAATTGTATAATAATTAGTTAGGTTATTTGGTAAAATTCGAAAATATGAATTGCTTTCGGACGGACAGACGACGCCAGAAGACACACTGAAGTTTTTTAATCCTTTTTTCCCCTCTGAATCGAAGATTCGGCAACAGAACAATAAATAAATGCATTGATTGAAAAATGACAAAGTAAAGTACATGCTTTATAACAATATACATATAACTGAAATTCAAACGATAAATTGTATTGCAAAGTACGGGATACTCCGGAGTTCACTCCCCTTTGTGTCTCTACGCTCACTAGCTTATCTTAAGTTAGTGAAGAGTAGAGATGACCATCATACGAGATACAGAAAAAGGAAGAATGTTACAATTGATACATTATGAAGATAATTTATAAGTTAATATTTTAGATGAATTATTTGATAATTTACTGATGTACATGTATGTTCAATAGTGAATGGCTCATTTTATAGAGCTGACAATTGTTTAAGGTGTGCTTATTTTAAGCATGACTTGTGTATTTATGTATGTATTATGCAAGGAGTTGAGACGTAAAATGATAACTTACAGGAGTGCTTGGTTGTTCCCATGTTTCACATCAATGATCAAACCATGCCTGCTATACTACCATTCTACGTTTTTACTGTTCTAAGTGATTCTTATATAGAAAGAAACAGCATATTACCTAGACTCACCTAGCACACGCCAAATATTTATTTTTCTATTCCTTTTAAATGTACTGGAAGTTTGATCCTTTCACTACACTGGAAAACTCTTCCAATGTCCCGCGTGAAAAGCGACCGTTTCTAAAGCGAGCGAAACCTGCTTCTCTAGGACACTATCAGCTCAATTACCCATTAAGTACACAGTAGCACATCATGCATTCAAATATTAATTACATATATTCTTGAAAAATTTAGGTAGGTTTAGAACAATATAGGGCCATTAAGCGACTGGTATAGCAGGGAGACTCAGCACAACTAGTATGTGCTAAATTTAACAACAACAAATAGCTAAAATCTATTCAAGAACAGGTTTAACTAACCAATCGTTTAAATGTTCCTCTGAACTGGTAAAAGCCCCTGTGTGGATTTAGTTACGCTTCGGTGCGGTTCCATTTTCCTCACAATGGAGAGCTTTACTTTAAAATCTCCGATAATCTTAACACATGCATGCCTTAGCTTGTATAGCACCGACCGAAGTTGCCCGACAGGTCAATACTATGACAAACCTCTTGTCATACGGCCAACATTGAAATTATCAATGACGAATGTTTATTCTAATTCTAACTATAAGTCTAACACAGTGCCTCCGCCTTGGTATCCCTGTAAAGAGGCATGTTTATTTTATAAATAAAACGGGATATGTTTTCTATTTGAAGTATGTAACGGTCATCTTCGTTACCGAATATCCTCGTATATTCCATCCAAGGGGTGGCATGTTTTACCGAACGTTGATCTGAACCCCTACGACGTCTAATATTACCATGAAAATATCGTTTCAAGAAAAACGTAGATAAACTATCAGGATCATGTGCTCGTCACGCTCCCTTAATTTGATTTTTAACCGATCGTGTGGATTACCGCGTGCAGATAGTTCCGACCGTCTCTACCAACAAGGGACGTATAACAATTTGTTGATGTAAATAAACAAAACTTACCGTGTAGGAACTATTGGGTCAGTGTTGGTTAAAATCCATTTTCAAAACTGTTCTTGACCTCAAAACGCTCTCTGTAACACAGACCGCTGAACAGTATACGGTGTTGAGAGGTACCGACCCGACCCGTATACGTATGTGTTTATAAATAGCACTGGAGCGTGAGTGTGAGTGTTCCACGTGTCAATTATGGTAGGAGTCATAACATTAAACTCTGTCTTCACAACGCGGTTCACAGAATTTAATTTTCGTGTACATGAATGGTTTGGAGATATGATGTCCCAGACGGAATCTCGCCTTATCGTTATCAACAATTGATGGACTGAAACAATCAGAACGTACACCAATATAATTATGTTCAAATCATATTTCATTTTAAATTACACTGTCTTTACAACATGGGTCTGAGACATGGACAATGATACATTCGACTTGGTTAATAGATTGACGTAGTAGATTCTGTGGTGTATTTGAAGTATTTAACGGTCATCTTCGTTACCGAATATTCTCGTATATTCCATCGAAGGGGTGGCATGTTTTACCGAACGTTGATCTGAACCCTACGACGTCTAATATTACCATGAACAAACTATCGGGATCATGTGCTCGTTACGCCCCCTTAATTTCAGGCACATTTTTTTGACCGATCGTGTGGAGTACTACCACGTGCTGATAGTTCCGACCGTCACGTATAACGATTTGTTGATGTGGGTTGACTGCGATGTAGTATTTACTTATAATGTCCTATTTTATCCACTTTTAGTAAATATTTGAACTCAACACTAATATGTACAGTCTGTGACTGTGACACCAGAGATGTTGAACACGACACCATGTTTGTAAACGGGTCTCTATTGACCGTGTAGAAATCTGTTGATCAAACAGTACAAACACTTGAAATAAAATATATATATCCGATACGAGTCTATAGTCCTATAGCATCACCGACACTATCCTACCATAATTATAACAGAAAAAAGTCGTTTTTCTCATAGGAACATGTCACATGCTACATATATGAAAACATGTACCGTGACGTCGATTTAGTAGTTAATAAAGGAAAAATTGATGGCAAAGGTAATTATAGAATAAAATAAGTAAACAATACTGACCACTTATACTTGTACATTTTAATATGCGCCTCCTAGTGATAGTTCAATTTAGGACTCCATCGGGTCTTTAACCCTGGCTTTTCTGTTTCAGAAAACAGAAAATAATATTTCATATATATATACCATAAATAAACAAAACTTACCGTGTAGGAACTATTGGGTCAGTGTTTGTTAAAATCCACTTTCAAAACTGTCCGTGACCTCAAAACGCTTCTCTGTAACACAGACCGCTGAACAGTATACGGTGTTGTCAGGTGCCGACCCGTATACGTATGTGTTTATAAATAGCCTTAGAGCGTGGGTGCGAGTGTTCCACGGGTGATTACGACACCCGTGTCTATTATGGTAGGAGTCATAACATTAAACTCTGTCTTCACAACGCGGTCCACAGAAGTTAATATTGGTGTACATGTATGGTTTGGAGATATGATGTCCCAGACGGAATCTCGCCTTATCGTTATTAACAATTGATGGACTGAAACAATCAGAACGTACACCAATATCATTATGTTCAAATCATATTTCATTTTAAATTACATTCTCTTTACAACATGGGTCTGTCAGACATGGAAAATGATACATTCGACTTGGTTCATAGATGACGTAGTAGATACTGTGGTGTAACTAAGATTAAGGGGTGTAGGGTTATGAAGTAGGAAGAAAAGCAGTATTCATTGTTTGCAGATGACGAATCGTAGTGTAACATTCGATAGTAAGTCTCTGTTACAACACAGGTAAGTCGTTATAACAACACACCAATGTTGTTATACAGACCCTAGATCGTCAGTCCCTGTAACAAAACGGTTAAGTCATTATAACAACACAACAATGTCGTTATACAGACTCTAGATCGTCAGTCTCTGTTACAACATAGGTAAGTCGTTATAACAACATAACGATGTCGTTATTCCGACTCTAGATAGTCAGTCTCTGGATGACACTGAGTACAAAATACAAAAAGTATCGAAAAAATACACTTACAGTTTTGTAAGGAAATTCTTAACATTCGGAAGAGCACCCCAAATTATATGGTATTTGGTGTTTTAGGAAGGTATCCTCTAGAAATTGAAATCAGTGTTAGAATGGTTATGTTCTGGCATAAGCTTATAACGGGTGGATCGAAATTATCTAGTGTAATGTATAAGTTAATGTACAATTTGCACCAGAATTCTTTATTAAGTTTTAAATGGTTAACGTATATACGAGATATCTTAAACAATACTGGATTTAATAATTTATGGACTTTCCAAATATCATGCACAATTAATAGACAATGCTTGAAAAATATCATTAAGCAGAGATTATGCGATCAATTCATTCAAAGTTGGTTTCATGATGTTGAAACCTCCTCGCGTGGGCAAGTTTACTCCTTATTCAAATTTCAGTTTAATATTGAACCATATCTTTTAAAGCTAAATCGTAATGAACGAAAAGTAATATGTAAATTTAGAACATCAAATATAAAATTTCCTATAGAACTGGAAGATGGAATCGAGTCCCACGCGAGGAAAGGTTATGTCCCCTATGTAATAACTGTGTTGGGGACGAATACCACTACTTATACCAATGTACTAATGTATCTGTTGTAGCTCTTAGACAACTTTATATACCAAATTATTATTATGTCAACCCAACTTATATCAAAATGAAAGGAATGTTCTCAATTTGTAACACGGTACTCTTAACAAAAGTAAGTAAATTTATACAAAGAGAAATGAAGCTACTTAATATCTAAAATAATTTAGCTAAAAGAATTATTGAAATGGGTTGTTATTGTATGAATTGTATCATGTGTTATATTATATTATGTGAGTACTATGTCCATCAATGTATACTATGTATTATGTGACCTCTTGTTACGCACGTGTGGCGTGAGTGTAAAAATAAAACTTGAAACTTGACTTGAGTAATTGTATGATTACACGGACTAATAGTGTGATGACAGGAATAATTGTGTGATTACACTGAATAATAGTATGATGACAGGAATAATTGTGTGATTACACTGAATAATAGTATGATGACAGGAATAATAGTGTTATTACACTGAATAATAGTATGATGACAAGAATAATATTGTGATTACACTGAATAATAGGTTGATGACACTGAATAATTGTGTGATTACACGGAATAATAGCGTGATTACACTGAATAATAGCATATGATAAATATGTTTAATATTTTGTAAATAGTAACGTCATCATTATTTCGAAAACAACGAGATACAAATTGTTGAAACGATGAAACAAGGAATGAAGCTGCTACAGCGCAGACAATGATCTTTTAAAAATAGTAACAGTGACCTTGACCAGACAACCATGTAGCAATATATCTACAAACTAGTTAGTCACAGCTGCTGTCGCATTGGAAAGCTATCTATAAACTCGTTAGGCACAGCTGCTGACGGCTACTTTAGTATAAGTAAACATTTTCTTTCACTTGGAGACTTTCCATTGAGACAAAGAAAACACGAAGCCTACTTTATCAAGGACAGTTATCAAATAGTCGTTCAACTAGTCGCGAGCAAGAAACTACGCAATGATGGACAAGGGGAGAAAACTCTTACACACACACTTTAGAGTATTGGAATAGGAGGCGTAGTAATTATTCACTGATTAAAAACGCCACTGTTAAAGATCTTTACATCTTTCTTCGATTTTTTTGTCTAATACAGTTATATTGTACCATATTGTAGCATTGATCATATCATGAAATAATGAACACATTATCTGAAAACCTTTCGCGGAAGGAGATAGAGTGGGGTTTTTTTTTGTGAAGAAATGATTCGGTCCAAAAAGCGTAGTAATCTGAGAATGATTAAGTTCATGATGCTCACTGAAAAAACTCGCCTTTTCATAAAATTTTAACATTTTTTCTTTGGTTTATTGATCATTTTCATACGTATTTCATAATTTTACAGCATTAATCATACCATGAAATAATCAACTTAGCATTTACAGATCTTCCGCGGAAGAAGAAAGTCTGTTCTTTGGTTTTGCTTTGCCCAGGCTTGGCGAGGACCGCTATGAATGCTGTACACAGCATCCAACAATCTATTTTATGGTTTATTTGCTCAATTTCAATCAGATACCTTCTTTATTCGTGTAGTGTTTCAACTGATTGTTTTTCGAATTTAACTCACGGAGACTCAATAACAGATCCACAACTCCAACTTGGTGTATTGTGTTTAAATATGTGTTTACAAAATGTAAGCATCCGCGATCATATATAGATAATATACAAATTTGAAGTGCTTCCAGGTCAAAAACGCCAAACTGCCAATAGCCGTAGCCAAGGCGACGCCACCTGCGGCTCCGATTTCTATCATCAGTTCCGGTCGTTGAAGAATACTGGCGGAAGACACGCCTGACGATGATACTGCCTCAGCGGCCTGCAACGATCACTGTCCCCATAGAGACTGTTGACAAGGTTGGACTTTCTTTATCGGTGGCGGATATATTAAAATGAAATGTCTGGCCTGATTAGGCAATCAATGATTGCTTAAGGATTACCTCCCCTGTCTGTGAAATTGTGACTAAATCAGGCATTGAACTAGAAGGAATTATCCCGAATTCAACTTCACTGTGTATTCCACTGTCAGCGTCGGAACAGATGACGGTGAAAAGTGTTGAACCCATTTGAACAGTTTCATTTGCACCTTTCACGTATAGATTTGAACTGAGTACTGGCGTATTATCATTGGCGTCCTCTATCGTGATCGTCAATACTGTGGTTGCTGTCAACATTGTTGAATCTGTCGCCTGTATGCGGGCACGTCCACGCCGTACGTAGTCCACGTTGAAGTATACAATACCGGACGAAGACATGGTCAAGGAGTTGTCAGCATTACCGGACACGATCGAAATTGAAAGTGTGTCACCTGCGTCCTCATCAGTCATGGAAAAACCATCAAATACCAGCGTTCCATTCTGTAATCGAAGCAAAAAAGGAATGAAAAGGTACTGCATTCAAGATGATAGTTGATTTGAGCTTATTTCCGATTATTCTAACGCCAAACAATGCCTTTGATATTTGTGACTAGATCTGGTCCAAAAGCTATCATCATTATCATCATTATCCTCGATACTCCAGGGGTAACGCTCACTGTCGCTCTCTACACCCCTGGCATATGTCACAGCAAAATTGAAGGCACGAAAATAGCTGTTTGATTGGTCTAAGGTAAAAGAAAATGACCAATCGCTAGGCTGATACCTGTCCTTTGAAGATTACAAAGGAGAGACGCCCGACTTCAAAGCCGGTCAATTGTTACCGTTACGTGACCGCGAGATTCTTTTGATGTGTATCAAAGGATCGAACTAGTCTTCTTGTCTCATCAACAAGGTGGCGCACACCGATCCTTCAATTTCGCTATGACATATTCCAGGGGTGTAGAGAGCGAAAGTGAGCGTAACCCCTGGATATCGAGGATGCATCATCATCATCATCATCATCATCATCATCATCATCATCACACATGATTCATCATCATCATCATCATTATCATCATCATCATCATCATCATCATGATTTAATATCATCATCATACATTCGTAGAGTCTTGCACACACAGGCTATAGAACAACAACAGAACAGGACTAAATACGAAAGTAATAAGAGAAAGAGAGAGCCATAGAAGAAAGGATGTGAGAGTGAAACAAAGAAAGGGAGACAGACAAAGAGAGACAACTAGAATATGTAGTAATTAAAGCGAAGGAAGATTAACCAGTATTAACGAAATGTTTTTCTCCGCAGATATTCTTAAATCTATTTTCAAAGTAGTCCAGAATTCTCGTCTTTCAGAGTGACGTCGTTTTAATTTTTATTATTTAGGAAGGTAAGATAATTATGTATGTCTTCGAAATATGAAAAAGGTTCTTCTATGATGTACACTGACGCACAGTAAATGGTGTAGGCTTTAATATCTAAATATATATAACCATTTAACCAAGCATTTACAAGATCTAGGAATGTACACATACACCATTTTCTGTGACAGTAGTATTGTGTTGCCCGGACGAGATACCAGGCGGCTCCGAAACGTCTTCGACATTTATCTGCAGGAGAACACTGTCCGAACCCTCGGTCCCATCATTGACGATAACAGTTAAGTTGTACCCGGAAACAGTTTCGTAATCCAGTGATGCAGCTAAAGTCACATTCAAAATATAACCTGTAAAATTAAATGACATTTTCAGTACATTATATTTTATGTGGCCAATGATTGCATCTTACGTAATTAAAAAAACACCCACACAGTTATATACGTAAGTAGCGTCATAATATTGGCCATTGCATCATATATTGTTGTTTTATACGGCTTTGTCATTGTGCTATAACGTCAATGGCGCCGTTGTTTGTGGCTATGTCTCGTGGCTATTTTATAGCAAGCTTCTCTTGTTATACTGATATGTCACATGGCTATCACGTGACAGGCCGCCATTGTATGTTGCTATATCACGTGGCTATTACGTCACTGATCATTGTTATAAACAGTTCCATTATGGCTTGCCAATAACATTTACCATAAAGTGGATGGTTAGTATTTGGTTCTGATCTAAAAGCAACAACGTCAGAAGTTTACTAGAGAACACATTTTGTACAAGATTTAACAGTAACAAGCATTTACAAAACTTTAGTTTAAACATATTTTATTGCCAAGCAAAAGGATTGGGCACAAGTTATCAAACTTATATTAAGTCCTTTCCCAGCACATTACAAGCATATATTTACAATAGTACAACAATTTGGCAGAATTAATATACATATATACACTGTTTCATTTTTAAATGCTTTATTTTATAAATTGAAATTATAAGAGAGACAGAGAGAGAAAAGGGGGAGGGGGAAGAGAGAGGGGGGATAATAGTCTGTAATTATAATACATACATCCTCATCATTATTAATGTATGACATATAGTATCTTNGGGGGGGGAGGGGGTACTAGAATCTGTTAGAGTCACGAATGTATTGCTGAGTATACATTGACAAAACTTGCTAGTTCTCTAGATCAATTTAAGACGCAGTTACAAAACACTCGCCTGATTTGGATATATTAAATGTTGTATAGGCAAATGTGGGATGATACAGAACTCTGTAGTCCAAACTATCACCATCCTATAGCGTGCGATTCCTGGACAGTGATCATGGCGGGAACAGTTATACTTGGTTTCGTGTTTCGTATAAACATCGGTATCACTATAGCTACCGTATTCGTTCGTAGCTCGGCAGATCCTCCAGAGATTTTGGACGACACGGAATTCTGGCTGTAGTACAACACACCATTGGACGAGTTGATGGTAAAGAATGAACTATGGTTACCAGGTACAATACTGTAGGTGATCACTGCACTACCGCTAGGCTCAGTCGCCGCGTAGGGAGGGGTCGGCAACGCCTCTCCGACCTGAAATGTGATGCCAGATACTATCTATCAATAACATTGTTATTCATTCTCTGGAGTCTTCCATGCCATACTCAAGTCTACAATTCATTTTGCAGAACAAGTAAACAGATTGCTTTTGTATACATATCGAGTCAGGATTATTAATATGCATGATCTATTTATTTACGCACGATACAGACCTTGCATCAAATGTTCATTTTTTGTTTTTATTGTTAATGTAGTAAATGACAAGAGCAGTTCATCACAACATCCGTTTACGTTTAGTCTAGCAGTTTCTCGCAACTACGTGTTGGTGTATGGAATGTTTTGTTGCAGTATTTAAACTGTTTTACTAATTTATGTAGTTGCACGATATTATTATGTTCATTATTGTTGTGTTGTTTCATTAAACTAAAACGGTAACTGCATACTATGTTTATCAGGGACTTTATACAGTTTTTAGACTTTTTATGTTCATATATAGTTAATATTGCTAACGTTATATTTTAAAGGGTGTAATATCTTGCAATATCTGTTACTTGGAATCTACAAGAAATATTTACGTTTTTCTACAGATAGTATTAAGTAGATTGACTATTAACATCTTTGGGCGAAATATAAATTGTTCCGTTAACAACAACGCAAGATTTTAACGACACAATATTACATCAGTATACAGTGTTTCGTACAAAAAAAAAACAATTTCAATGCTGCATTTAAATGGTGGTTAGCAGTGCTTTCGCGTCATAGCTTTGTATCTTGCAGTTATGCCATTTTCCATTTTTTAGTGACGTATGAAGTCACGTGACCAGTACAATGGAGAGTAGTACAAGGAACAACGGGAAAGTGTTACTGGTGATTCCACGTTTTGAGAAAATATCTGACAAATAGATATGAGCATTTTTTCCACCAATAAACGCAGCATATTAGTATAACAAATACTTCATTCACTTGTCTTGATGAAATCGATCTTTTGTGACCATGAAATGATATACATTACATTTTGATAGATATGTCAACTAAGTATTATTTCATTGTTCAAACCGCTTAATGAAAGTACAATATCATTTTCAACAATCGATAAACAGAAGGTGAACATACTCAAGGATATTATATTTTCTATCCACGATTTAAGTCTTCTGGGACCAATTGTACAACCATTTCAAAATCGAGTAAAAGTCCCAAGCAGTGTATGTTAGACTTTAGACAATTTGAGACTTTGGGATTGAGACTTTAGGAAATTTGAGACTTTAGGAAATCTCAAGAGTTGAGTTGTTTTATACAAAGGGACTGTTTAGGGGACATCGACATAAATTTCAACAATTTGGACCGATTTTCTACAGAAAATGTGTGTACCTTTCGAGCGTACCATTTGCTTCGCAGTGTCTCCAAGGCAACCGTCTTTTTACACAAAATAATTAAATCAGCTAGTAATACCTCAATCACTTTTTCGTCTTTATCAGTGTTAACCTTTAAAATGTTCTAAATATAATAAATTTAAACAGACCCCAATATTACATCCCTAATGGAATCGTGCACAAGCAGTACTTCTTAAAACAGCGTTTTGTCTTGTCCACGTATTCTTTGAAAAAAATCACAGAAATACTGTTTTGTATTCAACTGAGCTTGACGTCATGCAATGTTGCACGCTTCACGTTTGAACTGTTTGCTATCTATCACGTAATAGTATTAACAAATAGTTACAACGAAACATTACCGATTATGGAATTGGTGTTGTACTCAAATCTTCTATTTTTATAAGTTGAAATATACCGCATATTTCAATCGAGTCAAAGAGACATACATAGAACGAGAGTCTTAGCATCCAAAACTGACCATCTTATCAACTGTTGCTGTCATCGAGTGCGTGGTTTCGGTAGGCAGTTAACAATAAATAATTAGATGACTTGTTATAGTGTGATTAAAAAAGAGGAATACTTTATAGAACTGTTATACATACCAGCATCTGTCAAATTGAACAAATTCATCCCAGACAGTGATTGAATACTAGATGCCAAGGAAAACGACAACACGCCTTCAATATCAGTGTCACTTCCGTTGTTATTGAAAATGTTTTTACCGACAACAGTTGATTCCGGGATTGCCAGGGTGAATGGTAAATTCACAAAGAAAGGCGATGTATTGATATCTAAAGTAAACATCTTCAACATTTTATCGACAAAAAACATTTTTAATGTAGATAGTGAAGCGAATGGAGTGTTAACTATCACGAATTGGCTGAAGATGTGATTTCGGTAAGAAAAAGAACAAAGCCTTGACCAGGTATGGTGTGTTTGGTTGTGAAGTAATGACGTTACCTATAATAGGTATGATGTGTTTACATGACGTCACCTATAACAAGTATGGTGTGTTTGGTTGTGAAGTCATGACGTTGCCTATACCAGGTATGATGTGTTTGGTTGTGAAGTCATGACGTTACCTATAATAGGTATGATGTCTTAACATGACGTCACCTATAACAAGTATGATGTGTTTGGTTGTGAAGTAATGACGTTGCCTATAATAGGTATGATGTGTTTACATGACGTCACCTATAACAAGTATGATGTGTTTGGTTGTGAAGTAATGACGTTGCCTATAATAGGTATGATGTGTTTACATGACGTCACCTATAACAAGGATGGTGTGTTTGGTTGTGAAGTCATGACGTTGCCTATACCACGTATGATGTGGTTGGTTGTGAAGACATGACGTTACCTATAATAGATATGATGTGTGTGCATGACGTCACCTATAACAAGTATGATGTGTTTGGTTGTGACGTCATGACGCTACCTATAATAGGTATGATGTGTTTACATGACGTCGCCTATAACAAGTATGGTGTGTTTGGTTGTGAAGTCATGACGTTGCCTATACCACGTATGATGTGTTTGGTTGTGAAGACATGACGTTACCTATAATAGGTATGATGTCTTAACATGACGTCACCTATAACAAGTATGATGTATTTGGTTGTGAAGTCATGACGTTGCCTATAATAGGTATGATGTGTTTACATGAGGTCACCTATAACAAGTATGGTGTGTTTGGTTGTGAAGTCATGACGCTACCTATAATAGGTATGATGTGTTTACATGACGTCACCTATAACAAGTATGGTGTGTTTGGTTGTTAAGTCATGACGTTACCTATAATAGGTATGATGTGATTACATGACGTCATCTATAACAAATATGGTGTGTTTGGTTGTGAAGTCATGATGTTGCCTATAATAGGTATGATGTGTGTGCATGACGTCACCTATAACAAGTATGGTGTGTTTGGTTGTGAAGTCATGACTCTACCTATAACAGGCAAGGTGTGTTTACGTTACGTTACCTATAACAGGTACGTTGTGTTTACGTTACGTTACCTATAACAGGTACGTTGTGTTTACGTTACGTTACCTATAACATGTTTCGTGTGTTTGATTAGACGTAATTTTACCTGTAACGTTTATTGTGAGTTTCTCTGGACCTGTTGTTGTTTTCCTGTCAGAGACGAACACCAAAAGTTCATATGACGTATGGTTCGAATATTTCAGTCCGGCTGTTGTAAAACGTCATCCATCTTAAAAATACAATGTAAATAAAAACAGTTTTCAAACAATGCTTTTATGATATAATGTGTTGCCCAGGTTTACATTATTTAGAAAAGTTCTTGCCAGAGGGCAAAGACGTGGATAAATGTTCGTCATATACTTTAAAGGCAACATCCCAACATTCTTTTCAAAATTTGATTAATTCACAACAAATGTGTATCTTTAGTTTAAAAGGATAAACCTTTCTACATTTTGAATATGGTGTACAAGAAGACTATGTTCTAGTTGAACACGTCTTTTATGAAACATATTGTTACAGTACATTTATATACAGAATTGATTAATAGGATTTACAATGAAACTCGTCATATATATGATAACAGTATGTTAACTGTGCTGACAGTCTACGTATTTTACTGATGCACACAAATAATGTAATAGTATAGCAAAACAATCTAATAGTATAGCAAAATAATGTAATAGCATAGCAAAACAATGTAATAGTATAGCAAAAATAATGTAATATTATAGCAAAACAATGTAACAGTATAGCAAAACAATGTAATAGTATAGCAAAATAATGTTCTATTATAGCAAAACAATGTAACAGTATAGCAAAACAATGTAATAGTATAGCAAAACAATGTAATAGTATAGCAAAATAATGTTCTATTATAGCAAAACAATGTAATATTATAGCAAAACAATGTAATAGTATAGCAAAACAATGTAATAGTATAGCAAAATAATGTTCTATTATAGCAAAACAATGTAATATTATAGCAAAACAATGTAATAGTATAGCAAAACAATGTAATAGTATAGCAAAATAATGTAATATTATAGCAAAACAATGTAACAGTATAGCAAAACAATGTAATAGTATAGCAAAACAATGTAATAGTATAGCAAAATAATAGCAAAACAATGTAATAGTATAGCAAAATGATGTAATATTATAGCAAAACAATGTAACAGTATAGCAAAATAATGTAATAGCATAGCAAAACAATGTAAGGGTATAGCAAAATAATGTAATATTAAAGCAAAACAATGTAACAGTATAGCAAAACAATGTAATAGTATAGCAAAACAATGTAATAGAATAGCAAAATAATGTTCTATTATAGCAAAACAATGTAATAGTATAGCAAAACAATGTGATATTATAGCAAAATAATCTAATATTATAGCAAAACAATGTAATAGTATAGCAAAACAATGTAATAGTATAGCAAAATAATGTAATAGTATAGCAAAATAATAGCAAAACAATGTAATAGTATAGCAAAATAATGTAAAAGTATAGCAAAATAATGTAATAGTATAGCAAAACAATGTTCTATTATAGCAAAATGATGTACTAGTATAGCAAAATAATGTAAAAGTATAGCAAAACAATGTAATAATATAGCAAAATAATGTAATAGTATAGCAAAATAATGTAATAGTATTGCAAAATAATGTAAAAGTATATCAAAACAAAACTGTGATCTCTAAGCTACATTTGTTTTTTACTTATTTCCGTAGGAGAGTGGAACTCATTTCCTTTTTGACTCGTCTATATCTGTTAAATGTATTTTGAGTTTCCATTTTGTTTTAGTATTTTGACGAAATAGACTGTATGTTAATGATTATCTTCTGTTGATCTTTACATATATTTGTATATGTTGTGACAAAAACATAAATACATGTATATTTACTAAGGAATGTTCTGATGCTATTATATATAATAACATTAATAATAATTTGAGGTTCTTATATACCGCTTTATCACAACCTAGTTCATAGGTCGTTTCAAAGCGGTTCACAAATTATCATCCGTGGTTATACGGCCTTTGCAGCCAGTCAATATCTTTCTCAACCCTCTGGGGAGCATACAGCCGTTGCTGCCATTTCGGCGCTCACAGCTATCATTCAACAATTCTAGAACTGCCCAACCACGTACTCATTTACAACTGAGTAGACTGGAACAAGCGGAGTAAAGTATCTTGCTCAAAGATACAACACAGTGCAGTGCCGTGACGCGAACCCGCAACCCTTCGGTCTCGAGCCCGGTGTCGTACAGCTAGACTACCGTGCCTTTAATATATAACATTTAAATTAACAACAAAAAAAACACTTTTAAAAAAGACATAATTTCGATTTGTCATTTGATGACAATTATGATGATTTCATGTTGAACGAATGTATTAGAGCTTTGCTTCTCACCTGGTTGTAAAGTAAAGGGCCACGCAGAACACGTCCTAGCAAATGTCAATACACTGCTGTCTACGTCAGGGGGGTCACTTGCTGTGATGTTGTACACATTTACTGATGACGCAGTAAACTTGGCTGACACAACCACCACTCCTAAAATAGAAAAATATGTTTAAAAAAATATAATGTCTTAAGTTATTCCTTGCAATCAAATATAGTTCTGTAAATGTCTGCATCATAATTTAACGCATTCTTATGTGACCAGGAGCTGATTTAGATAAATAATCGAACGTCGTGGAACAAGATAATTATAGTATGAATATGTCATTCCGCCTTTATGGTCAACCAGATTCCTGTTGTTGTATCATTTAACACAAGACAAAGACCCGTATGTTCTTATTGCAAATATGAGACGTTGAGACAATACGTCATCAATTATTGTGTGATTTAATATTAGCATCCATTTTCCTCTTTAAATCAAACAAAATGTCCCTAGGGCACTTTTGAAGACGAGAAAGGCTTAGACAAAATGTCATTTGTATATTCAGTGTGTATAACATGTATATATTAACGACAGTGTGTATAACATGTGTATATTAACGACAGTGTGTATAACATGTATATATTAACGACAGTGTGTATAACATGAATATATTTATTAACGAATTATCAATTTGTTTTTATATCAGCGTTATTCTTTTAAACCAAACATCGCTTAAACATTGAACAAATAGATACTTTACTTAGAAAAACAAGAGAACATCGAGTGTAAAAATAACCTTTCTTCGAACGGAAATCTCAAAATCTAGGGGGAAAAAAAGCACAAAGAAAAAGATTGACATGCAGGTCTTTGATAGACATATAAGACCAGACGTTCAAAAAGGGCGGTACGTTTGGCTTCATCAATGACCCCAGCCATGTTAATCTAGACAACATTCAATGTCATGTCCACAAAGTACGAACAGTACTAGTAACGACGAAAACAACAAGGCATTTTGATACTATAATACATGAGCCTTATAGGTCACAAGGACATCTACTACTCCCCAGTGAGATCTTGATGACGATATGAAACTTGCCATTAGTCTATTAATTTATGAAGATACGGCAGTCTGTTGCATATAAAACAGCTCAGTCAATATATATCACTACGTACGATAGTCGAGCCGTGAAAAGATGTACCTAGTAAGTTGAGTTCCGGTTGCGCGCGCAATGGAGACGGTCGTACCATAATCGCTCTGTATGAGTTAAAAAAGAATCTATCAATATCTACGGCATCCTTGTATTTATAAAGCCAAATTTATATTATAAACGTCGGGTAAATATACATTTCGTAATAATGCACGAATAGACCTCTTCAAGTGACACAGGGTTTCTGGTTGGTGAAACGAAAATGGCGGCCAGTTTGAAAATTCAACGAGTTCTCTGAAGGTGATGTGGGTGCAGCTGTCGAAAACTGTGAGTAGAAACCCTTTTCTAACTTATCAATGAGTGTGACAATGATAAGTAAGGCACTTGACAGTATTTGCGACACTGAGGAGGAACATAGCAGCAGAAAGGCAATCCTAGTTTTGGACAGTAAGGGGTTTACCATGAGGAATTATTTCCCTAATGGTGGACGTTTCCCGTTTGAACTCTGGTGTATGTCAGGTGCAAGAACATCTAGCCTTGTTGACTTAATAATACAGCGTATTGATAAGGCAATTAAGAGACATAAACTCATTTCCTTATACCTATGGAGCGGGACCTGCGACATCGGTGAAAAAGTAGGAAGAAATATCGTAGTGAGGACACCGGACAGTGATGACACAATAAACGAAATAATCTACCACTTTAATAGAGCCATCGAATGCGTTAACAAAAGTCATGGAAGAGCCACAATTAAGCTTTTAGAGTGCCCAACGTTCAGTACCACAAACTGGAATAAACACAAAGGTCTTCCCAATACCCATGATTCGAAAGAGCAGGACAAAGATATTTCACGTCAATGTAAGCTACCGAACGACAGGATAACTGCGCTGAATACAGAAAACAACCAGTCAACCTTAAAACTAACCAACAATATTCTGCGTTGTCGTAAACAGAAAGGAAAATTGCCACGGTACTCCTAAAACTTCAGCTTATTGAAAGACGGAATCCACCCGGGGAAAGACCTTATTGAAGTGTGGACTAAATTGTTAGTGAGAGATGCACACCAAATCAAGGAGGTTCAACCCCATGGGGATGTTCTGATGTTGACAGTGGACACCGACGACGAGGACTGCCTATTATAATCAACTTACAAGCGATCAGTAGTAGATGTGATTATCTCATCACTACACGATAACTTGTATCCAACATATTAGCTGGCCATCTTCATGTTGATCGGACATTAAACACTACTTCATCTCCTTCAGCAATGTCGGTTTAAGTAATATAAGTTAATAGTAGTAGGTGGGATTATCTCATCACTCACCATAACTTGTATTGTATACACTAACCAACT
Organism: Mizuhopecten yessoensis; assembly: GCF_002113885.1. Lineage (NCBI taxonomy): Eukaryota > Metazoa > Mollusca > Bivalvia > Pectinida > Pectinidae > Mizuhopecten > Mizuhopecten yessoensis. The sequence goes on along the minus strand of NW_018408849.1, from coordinate 318,027 downwards.
GCTAACTCAGTCACACCGTTCCGCCACATTTATTTAAAACTAAGTAGTAGGTGGGATTATCTCATCACTGCTGCACAACTAATAAATAATGGCCGACGGGAGTAACTTCTCGTTCATAAATTGCAGCAAGAGACCACGAGATAAAACGTCCATGGAAATGTGCGGAAAGTGTGAAGCAAAATTAGAAGCCACATCAAACCATATACCCTGCAGCGGATGTAAGCTACAATTCTGCCAAAAATGTACCGGTATATCAGACACGGTATACGCCTGTATCCAGAATGGAGAATTAGCCAATATGTCATGTGCACACACATGAAACCAACTCTAGATAATATCAACACTACTCTGAGGCAACTATGGGAATCCAACGAACAAAGAATCACGGGTGTTAAATCAAGACTTACGGACTTGGAACTAAATACAAGAAAGCAGATATTCGACGTCATGTCAAGTTAAAAAAAAGAAATACTTGATGAAATAAGGCAAGACGTTAACAGCCTAGTTGACAAAAGAACCAAAGAGCTAGAGGATCGCAAGGCTAGAGAACTGAACATTATACTGTTACTATTCCAATGTCGATGTACTAACTTTATCAAAAAAGTCTGAATTGAAGCAATACATAGCTGAGGAAAATCCAGATCTAATCTGCCTAACGGAAATAAACCCCAAGTCAGCATCACTACTGATAGACGAACAGATATTCCAACTAGACAACTATAACGCCTTCTTCGGTAAACATACAAAAACGTGGAGTAGTCATACATACAGCATCGCACCTCAGTGCTGACGAAGTACAGATCGACTGCGACAGCGAGGAATACATTCTGAGTAAAATCACGTTAAATCAGCATGACAGCCTGACCATAGGCTGCATCTACAGAAACCCCAACAGCAATGACCAACTCAATGCAAAACTCCTGAGCCTACTAGATAAAATATCAGCAATAATGCGTCACATTTACTACTGGTAGGAGACTTCAATCTAAAAGAAATCAACTGGGATACATACAATTCGCGTACAAACAAAAACCACATTGCCTCCACGTTCATCGAAAAAATACGTGATTGTTTTCTATCACAACACGTTAACCAACTAACACGGTACAGAGATGGACAAAACCCGTCGCTACAAGATCTTGTATTAACCAACGAAAACGATATGATAGATGGAATTAACTACCTACCAGGGTTAGGCAAGAGCGATCACATTGTATTGACCTTTGAATTCACTTGCTATTCCAAGCCTAAAGCTAACAAAACGAACAAGCTCTGCTACCACAAAGGGAACTACGACAACATCAGAGAAGACCTGGGAGAAATGGATATAACCGAGCTAAAGTCAATGAACGCTGTAGTAGAAACTTGGAACTACCTTGCTGAAAAACTATTCACCACAATGGAAAAAAATATACCAGTGAGCAAGATAGGACCAGGCATGATTACTAAAAAGCCCTACATAGACAACAACTCGTTAGAAGCCATTCAAAATAAACACCGAGCATGGACAAAGTACCTGCACTGCAAAACTGCTGAAAACTACGAGGAAGTTAAAAACGCCAGACATAGAACAGCAAAAGCATTGAAAAAGTCAATGAAAAACTACGAAAAAGGATTAGCCGACAACATAATAGCCAACCCCAAGGCATTCTGGAAATACGTAAACTCCAAAACAAAGACACAAAGTACAATCAACAAAGTGACAAAAACTGATGGAACACTAACAACAAATGATAAGGAAACAGCAGAAACCCTCAACAACTACTTCGCTAGTGTATTTGTCATTGACGGCAACACCAACATACCAAATCTAACCCCAAGGACATATGAAGAAGTGCTGGACAACATTATAATATCGCCCGAGCTCGTTAAGAAGGCAATCAAGCGGCTAAACCGAAATAAATCGGCAGGACCGGACAATATCCATCCTAGGGTGTTAGTAAACACAATCGATGAGATTGCAGAACCACTCATGTAATCTTTAACAGATCTCTCGAAGAAGGAGCTCTGCCTGAATGCTTGACAAAAAGCACATGCGACACCAAACTTCAAAAAAGGATCTAAAAAGAACCCAAGTAACTACCGACCCATAAGCCTAACATCTGTACCATGCAAAATCATGCAGCGAATTGTACGAGATAGCATACTACATCATCTAGACCATAACAATCTTGTAACAGACAGTCAGCACGGATTCAGGGCGGGACGTTCCTGCACAACACAACTGTTGGAATCAATAGAGGATTGGACGTAAATCATGGACTCCGGACACAATGCAGACGTCATATACCTAGATTTCGCTAAAGCGTTTGATAAGGTTTCACACCGTCTCCTACTATACAAGCTGGAACTATATGGAGTGAAGGGAAGTGTGCTAAATTGGATAAGGGCCTATCTATCAAACTTGACACAGAAGGTAGAAATTAATGGAGGGCACTCCAACCCCCAACCAGTCCGCAGCGGAGTACCCCAGGGGAGTGTACTGGGTCCGCTGCTGTTCCTAATATACGTAAACGACATGCCAGAAGTAGTCAACTGCATTATTAAGATGTTTGCTGATGACACCAAGTTATACCAAAATATATCCAAACTGGAAGACACAGCACAACTGCAAAACAGCATTGACAAAATATGTCAATGGACAGAAAATTGGTTAATGGAGCTCAACATCGATAAATGTAAACACATGGAGATAGGGAACAAAGCGAAAACATCAACCTATGAGATAACCAATAAAGGGGAAGAAACCAATATTACCAAAGTTACAACAGAAAAAGACCTAGGAGTTACGATCGACAGTACTCTCAAATTCAGCGATTATACCAACATTTCTGTGTCAAAAGCCACCAGAATACTCGCAATAATTTGCAGGACCATCACCCTTAAAGATACCAATACATTTGTTGCCCTTTACAAGACACTGGTAAGACCGCATATAGAGCATAGCTCCACCGTTTGGTCCCCGATGCTGTTGAAAGACAAAATTGCCATTGAAAACGTACAGCGTCGAGCCACGAAAAGAATCCCGCAACTTAAGGACATGTCGTACACCAACAGATTATGGAAATCGGGACTACCAACACTAGAATACAGAAGGGAACGTGCAGATATGGTAGAACTATACAAAATGCTGAACGGGATTGACATTGTCAAACGGCCCGACATGTTTGCACCACCGGAAGTAAACCCCACAAGGGGGCATTCTAACAAGCTCTACAAAAAAGCATTCCGATTAAACATCAGCAAAAATGTCTTCAGCAACAGAGTTGTCAACACATGGAACAACCTTAAAGAGGAAGTAGTTTCCGCAGAAAACATCAATACGTTCACGCATCGACTGAACAAGCACTTGAATACTCATCCCAGGAAATTCAGTGCTTCCTTTTATTAAACAGTTAACATTACGTGTACATAAACTGTAAAGAAACTTTACATATTAAGCATGTGCGCAACCGGAAGTGAAGGCGTTTAAAGTTAACGCGAATAAAGCAAAAAGAAGAGGCATCGCAACAATCTCTATCGAGATTTCCAATGATGGAAGATTACTATGATTGTTGAAGTGTGGTGGCGTGTCCGGCTCCACACTGACCACGAGAGTAGCTGATTCCGTGGACACACCGTCCGAACAGGTCACCACCAACGTGAAGTAGGACATCACAGTATACGACAGGTTCGGGTTAGATATAACACTGATCTCGAATTCTGAACAGTGGAGAAATATTATTAGAAATTGCTACTATAGTAAGTTATATTTTCTTTCGTGCTTTATACATGCGATATACATTCTTTATACATGCTTTATACATGAGATCTACATGCTTTATACATGCTTTATACAGGCGATCTACATGCTTTATACATGCGATCTACATGCAATCTACATGCTTTATACATGCGATCTACATGCTTTACACATGCTTTATACATGCGATATACATGCTTTATACATGCGATAAACATGCGATATACTTGCTTTATACATGCGATATACATGCTTTATACATGCGATCTACATGCTTTATACATGCTTTAAACATGCGATCTACATGCAAGCTACATGCTTTATACATGCGATCTACATGCGATCTACATGCTTTATACATGCTTTGTACATGCGATCTTTATTCTTTATGCATGCGATCTACATGCGATCTACATGCTTTATACATGCTTTATACATGCGATCTACATGAAAAATGTTTTATACATGCGATATACATGAGATCTACATGCTTTATACATGCTTTATACATGCGATCTACATGCTTTATACATATGCACATGCGATTAAGAATCATCTCCCTTAGTACAGTCTTCTAAAAAAAAAATCGCGCTGAAAAAGAACTGAACTGAAAGTTTTCTTCCGGAAACAGACTAAATCCTAAGTTAGTTATTTGTAAAATTGAATAAATGATTATATTAGTACCTTTGTGTATATTAACGCGATCGGGTGGTACAGTGGAAGGTGCACTCGCTTTTCACCAGGGTGGCATGTAGTTCGATTGTTGGACGGAACAAAGGCATTTGGTTACCTGTCCGCGATCGCGTGAGTTTTCTTTTCCGGGTACACTAGCTTCCTCTAGCCTTTAGACCCCCTGTGTATTACAATCCATACAAGCACGACTAGTGTAGGATAAACTTCCTCGAAATTCCGTGGACACACCGTCCGAACAGGTCACCACCAACGTGAAGGAGGACGTCACAGTATACGACAGGTTCGGGTTAGATATAACACTGATCTCGAACTCTGAACAGTGGAGAAATATTATGAGAAATTGCTACTATAGTAAGTTATATTTTCTTTCGTGCTTTATACATGCGATATACATGCTTTATACATGCTTTATATATGAGATCTATATGCTTTATACATGCTTTATAAATGCTTTATACATGCGATATACATGAGATCTACATGCGATCTACATGCTTTATACATGCGATCTACATGCTTTACACATGCTTTATACATGCGATATACATGCTTTATACATGCGATATCATGCTTTATACATGCGATGTACATGCTTTATACATGCTTTATACATGCTTAATACATGCTTTATACATGCGATCTTTATGCTTTATACATGCGATCTACATGCGATCTACATGTTTTATACATGCTTTATACATGCGATCTACATGCTTTATACATGCTTTATAAATGCTTTATACATGCGATATACATGAGATCTACATGCTTTGTACATGCTTTATACATGCGATCTACATGCTTTATACATGTTTTATACATGCTTTATACATATGCACATGCGATTAAGAATCATCTCCCTTAGTACAGTCTTCTAAAAAGTCGCGCTGAAAAAGAACTGAACTGAAAGTTTTCTTCCGGAAACAGACTAAATCCTAAGTAAGTTATTTGTAAAATTAAATAAATGATTATATGAGTACCTTTGTGTATATTTACGCGATCGGGTGGTACAGTGGAAGGTGCACTCGCTTTTCACCAGGGTGGCATGTAGTTCGATTCCCTGGTCGGAACAAAGGCATTTGGTTACCTGTCCGCGATCGCGTGAGTTTTCTTTTCCGGGTACACCAGTTTCCTCTAGCCTTCAGACCCCTGTGCATTACAATCCATACAAGCACGACTAGTGTAGGATAAACTTCCTCGAAATTCCAGTGATAACGCTCACTTACCTCCTCTACACAATATAGTATGGCTTAGTGTGGTCCACCTTGTGCAGGATACAAGAAAACTAGTTTGATGTTTTTCTGCTTGAACTTATGGAGTATATCCTGTTAACTTTTTTCTTGTACAAAATCATCTATTGACAAAAACACACGGATTTTGTACTCTTCGGCGCTGTTTTTCTCCATTGCCAACTCTACATTCCAAACTTTTTTCTTTCATATTTCATGAACACTTACCTAGGGTGTATTCGTTTTCACCTATCAGTTTATAAGCAGAACCTTCCGGACGCCATACTTGAAGTTCGATCGGTCCGTTGTTCCCGGCATGCACCTCCCACGAACTTATAACTCCGCAACAACCGAAACTTGTGTCATCCATGAACCCGACTCCTGAATGTCACATCAGAGAAAATCATAAATTCAAACCGCATGCAGTAAATATTTCAAGAGGAAGTGCATTTATTTTCAACAGCATTCTGTGAAGGTCTGTGTTTGTTGGTTTCCAATATTTTAGGGTTTGAGTAAATTATCTATTTTGCAGAGTCAATTTTTCGTGAATTTCTGTTTTGATGTCCATTGAACAAAGCGCTTAGCTAAACATGAATATATTTCATACAATCTGCAGTAAAAGAAACACTGTTTTCCCCGAAACCTGTAAAAATTATAATCCAGCGTAAAATACATTTTTGCAGTAATCGTTTCATGATTTCAACCTTCAGACTAATGACTGTGAGGATTTGCCCACGTCAATGACCAGATACCCTAATGATAAGACTTAGGAATTTGTGCAGTGATCTAAATGATGATTTACATAAAGCTAGCTAAATTTCCTCACCTGAATTCACAAATGCAAATGTCGTACTTTCCACTATTTTCTTTATTCTTTTTCAACAAATATCTAGAACAAAGACAATTTCACCATCTGAGTTTGTCTAAGACCCTGTGTAAGTAATTGAACAAGGAACGTTGGAATACTCTCGCATACACAGCAAATATATCTTAAACACAGAAGGTTACAATGATTTAACGTTTTCTCGATTATTTTTAATCATTACAATCAAAACTCGACCTTCCCTACCTAACCTGGGGACTGTACTTATGACAATGGAACTTCATGCGTTGATTCATTCTGACAGGGCAAAAGTGATATCACAATAGACAATAGCCATTGGTTATTTTTATCTTTGACACCAAACCATGCTTTCTGATAGGTAGGTTTGTGTGAAAGTTGTAATCAAAAACAAAGATGTAACTGTCACAATCGAAAAATGTAAACATTATTCTCACTGTGAAATGTAAAATCCAATGCTACAATGAAATAAAGATCCTCCCAGTACTTACATGTAACGAACTGCGCGTACACCGGGATTTGGTTCCGTGCACAGGGGTTTGGTACCTTACACAGGGGTTTGGTACCGTACACAGTGGTTTGGTTCCGTGCACAGGGATTTGGTACCTTACACAGGGGTTTGGTACCGTACACAAGGGTTTGGTACCGTCCACAGAGGTTTGGTACCGTCCACAGGGGTTTGGTACCGTCCACAGGGGTTTGGTACCGTACACAAGGGTTTGGTACCGTCGACAGGGGTTTGGTACCTTACACAGGGGTTTGGTACCGTACACAGGGGCTTGGTACCGTCCACAAGGGTTTGGTACCGTCCACAGAGGTTTGGTACCATCCACAGGGGTTTAGTACCGTCCACAGGGGTTTGGTACCGTCCACAGGGGTTTGGTACCTTACACAGGGATTTGGTACCGTACACAGGGGTTTGGTACCGTCCACAGGGGTTTGGTACCGTCCACAGGGGTTCGGTACCGTCCGCAGGGTTCGGTACCGGGCACAGGGGTTTGGTACCGTACACAGGGGTTTGGTACCGTACACAGGGGTTCGCTACCGTCCGCAGGGTTCGGTACCGGGCACAGGGGTTTGGTACCGTACACAGGGGTTTGGTACCGTACACAGGGATTTGGTACCGTACACAGTATTTGTTAAACCAGTATTATGTTTAATGACTTTTTTTCCTCGCAAACAAATATCCTGGTTCCTTTGATAATTTTTCAAACATCACATTTCTTTATTTTTTAAAATGCCTTTGAGAGCCTTCGAATCGAGTACTGTTTTCAATGACTAGCCTTATACTTTTGACAATGTAACATGTATCTAGCTATAAGTTTATTTTCTAAAAGAGTACAAACCCGTAATGAAAATCAATGAAACAAGTGCTGAAGATGAATAACAAATATTCAATCAGAATAAGACCAGGTGTTACAGACGTGAAAGCGTCTTCCGCTTCATCGACGACATCTACTATTTAACATCTAAGACAAAGCTAAGTAATGTCACGTCCTCAAAGAGGGAACCAGGAAAGTTACAAGTAAACAGCAAAACACACTACTGGCCCTGATCAAGTACATGCAGACGTATCAGTACAGACTACATGGATACAGATTTAACATTACAGACTACATGGATACAGATGTATCAGTACAGACTACATGGAAACAGATGTATCAGTACAGACTACATGGATACAGATGTATCAGTATACACTACATGGATACAGATGTAGCAGTACAGACTACATGGATACAGATGTATCAGTATACACTACATGGATACAGATGTAGCAGTACAGACTACATGGATACAGATGTATCAGTATACACTACATGGATACAGATGTAGCAGTACAGACTACATGGATACAGATGTATCAGTACAAACTACACAGATACAGATGTATCAGTACAGACTACATGGATACAGATGTGTCAGTACAGACTCCATGGGTACAGATGTATCAGTACAGACTACATGGATACAGATGTGTTAGTACAGACTCCATGGTTACAGATGTATCAGTACAGAATACATGGATACAGATGTATCAGTACAGACTACATGGATACAGATGTGTCAGTACAGACTCCATGGTTACAGATGTATCAGTACAGACTACATGGATACAGATGTATCAGTACAGACTACATGGTTACAGATGTATCAGTACAGATTACATGGATACAGATGTATCAGTACAGACTACATGGTTACAGATGTATCAGTACAGTCTACATGGATACAGATGTATCAGTGCAGACTACATGGATACAGATGTATCAGTACAGACTACATGGAAACAGATGTATCAGTACAGACTACATGGATACAGATGTATAATTACTGAATACATGGATACTGATGTATCAGTACAGACTACATGGATACAGATGTGTCAGTACAGACTACATGGTTACAGATGTATCAGTACAGACTACATGGATACAGATGTATCAGTGCAGACTACATGGATACAGATGTATCAGTACAGACTACATGGATACAGATGTATCAGTACAGACTACATGGATACAGATACCATATAGAACAGGAAGGACAACCCAATTTCTTTCTTATCAACTTTGAGGCGACTTGTCACAGTGTAACCAGCGTATGTGCCTTTACAGGGGATCTGGCCCAGCACCTGACCTAAAACAGCAAATGAAAGACACGTTATGACAAACGGAAATAATATAGCCAGCAGCACTCGAGTTAGTTTTCAGTAAAGGCATTTGACTATATATTAACATATCCATAAATGCAATTTTGTTTCTTTCTTCGTTTTTTAAGAGTTTTAAAACTAAGGGCCACATTTAGATGTCATTATCATGAAGTGTTATCAACTATACAATCTGGACACGATATCTAGATGATCTGTTCACGTGAATCTGACATTAGGCTATTCATATTTATATAAATTTGGCATTATTAGTTTATCACTAGATCGGTTTATTTTGATAATTGACGTAATGACAATTGCCACCGGTAAAATATATCGTCGTCCCCATGAGATGATAATTGGTACATTTAATCATATTACTTTAAATGCCACAACTATGTCTCCAAAGTTATAAAATAATATGTTTAAAGGGAGCATTGACATCAAATATACAAATATAAAAACAAGTGTCACAATATAGCAGTTTTTTTCTCAATTCGGTAAAAACATCACTTAGCACCACCTTAGCAAAACTAATTATCGTTCGTTGAAAGAGTAAACTGTTAAATACGAAACACTGTGTTTGAAGTAACTTTTCAAATTATAAATGTTATGTGATAAAGAGAATCTTACATTCGTGCCCATGTCATATTGAATTTATTAAGCTCGTTGAATAGTTTGAAAGGACATTCGCCTTCAGGCTCGTGTATATGAAATTATTGAACTCGTTTAATGAATTCAATATGACATGGTGATATTCAGCAAACATTTTGTTTTTACAGGGTACCAGAACACAGATTGTGTACATATTTATTTATTATTCACCTTTTAGTGGGTTTTTTAAAATTGTATACAGGTTCAATAATCATAAAAATACAATATCGAACTACCTATTCATACATTTAGTAACGTTTTGTTCAGAAAACAGAAAATTGATAACCATATTTATCACTTACCTGCTGAATCTTGTTATAGTTATACCAGCAATTTTCAGACCATGAAATACAACGTTCTGTATTGCACATGTGCAATACGGAATGTTGTATTTACCTACTAGCCGAAACTACTTTTTATGGGAATCCCCTTGCCATGGCGAACTGAAAAGTTCCCGGTATTTGGAAAAAATATATAAGTTTATAAAATCTTTGTATCGATCTCTACCAAAAACGGAAGGCATGTGATAAAAGCAAGACCACACACTTGTGTTTTTTCTAACGAATCAGAAAGCACTCATTTATTGCGTGGACGTATATAATCGTCCCCGCAATAAACTCGTGCTTTCTGATTCGTAAGAAAAACACAAGTGTGTGGTCTTGCATATTTATAACATAACTGACCCACTTTACTATGTCATACGGCCATGTCATCAATATGGTATTATACCTAAAGCTGTTGTGATTGGCGAGACGGTGGGAAAATATTACTACGCCACTAAAAAATGGTTAACTTTATCAACTGCTCTTTTCTGATAAAGTTCGATATTATTTTGTTATTAAATGAACTTGAAATGTCTATTTTGTCATTATTATTGTCATTGCATTTAAAATTGTTCATTGCTAAAAAATATAATCTTGAACTACATTGCACTGGGCGGAACGACAATACTATCATCGGTATGATACTATGATAAATGTGTTGGGAGATCTAATGAAGCGGTTGAGGTTGCGCCGTAATACCGCAATGAAGATCTAATCAATAAAAATATAATAAATATTGTGACAAAATGATAACCGAAGTTGTTCATTTATGTACGTTACGTATCAAATACATAAATTATATGTATTCACAGTATTCCTAACATTCCAAAGATATTAACTCTAGCGAGGTAACGCGTCACCCCAAGTTATTGACTCTAGCGAGGTAACACGCCACCCTAAGTTATTAACTCTAGCGAGGTAACGCGTCATCCCCAGTTTTTAACTCTTGCGAGGTAACATGTCACCCCAAGTTATAAATTCTAGCGAGGTAACATGTCACCCCAAGTTATAAATTCTAGCGAGGTAACATGGCACCCCAAGTTATTAACCCTAGCGAGGTAACAGGTCAAACCAAGATACTGAGGCATGACACAGATGAGGCAGGGAGAAGGGAACCCCTGATTGGCCAGCTAGGCACCGTATACACCACTAATGAGCATGCAAGGGTAGCAAACATTTCAAACTAATAAGGGGAGATAACTTCTTTAAAAAAGCAATCTAAGTAATATTTAAAATAATAATTAATTAAGGTCGTTATTATTATAAAATTGTTCGAATGCACCCCATTTATTTTCGAAGGGTAATAGAGATTTATTTTTCATCGCAATAAACTTCTCTACTTTCATTGTTTGTGCAAAAATAATCATACACATTTCAAAATTTGGAATGTAGTCTTTAATGCGGCTACAGTATATATGATGTTTTATTAGTATTAGAAAATGTTTTAATAATAGTCCAATATTTGAATTTCTTAAAAGGATATCTATATCTTTAAAATCAATATATGTCGGTCTATCCTCATGCTCAGTATACCAAACATTAAAATCATCCAATAACCTCTGTACATACTAGTATTGAGTAAAGATATGTTCCAATGTTTCTGTTTCTCTGTTACAGAATGTACATAATTGATTTGTTATTAATTTCATTTTTACTAACACTTTATTAGCTGCTAGAATCCTATGATTGATTTTGAATTGGAAAGTTTGTAATTTTGTTTCCATTGTACAGTTAAATGCATTCATATAAATATCTTGCCAGTTTAAATCCTCATCCATCTCAAAAACTTATTTCCATTTTTCTTGGCTATTTTGGGGCATTATTATGACATTTGCAGCAAACTTTCTATAGATAAACTTTAAATCCTTGTAACTTAACATGAGCAAAACAATATCCTCCTTTCTAGTCGGTATTACAACTTCATTATTTTCTTTTTTGTTTCTGTATGTTTACTTCCAGTTATTATCAATTTTGTTTACTATAGAATAGTACTGAATAAAGTTTAAAGAAGGAATCGTTTCTAAATGATTGAAATCTCTAATTATCCCATTATTGAAAAGATCCCCAACTGTATCAAGACCACCTTAAGTTTTCCACTGTCTACAGAACTTCATCTTTTCAAATGGTACGAAATTCACTAAATTCTTACTGAGGTATTCTGACAAGGTTTCCAGCTCACTCTGGATCTCAGACAAAGCATTGAGGATATCTCTCCAAAAAGGATTTCTAATATGGCTACTGACTTCTTTCAGTTTTATACCATCCTTATCATACAGTAAGTCAACTTCAAAAGGTAAACTTTCATTTAACAATGCTATCCATGCTCGTTTTGAATCCTCAAACATTTTTTTAATCCATTTTACTTTCAGATACTTAATAAAACACGAAATATGAGTCATGTTAAGACCTCCATCTTCTTTACAGTCAATGATAGTATTCCGCTTTACCTTGTCAGTTTTAAAATTCCATATGAAACCAAATAAAAATGTATTCAACCTGTTTATATATAGTTTGGAAAGGTTTGGCAGCGAGGTAAACTGATGTATAATATTTGGTATCATAAGGGTTTTTATAATTGTAATACGCCCAATTAAAGTAAGAACCCGACAGCTCCAGTAACGTAGAAGTTTATTAACCTGTTGCAGTTTAATCTCATAGTTTATGCGTTCCATATCATCAAGATTTAATGAAAACACAATACAAAGCAGTTTAAAGTTTGAAGTTGACCAGGTTAATTTCAAATCTGGACATATTCTATCATTAGAGAACTTTTTATTTCCTATCCAGTACAGGCTTGATTTTTGTAATTTTATCTTCAATCCAGATACCCTGGCAAAATCTTCTAATATTCGGACTGCAGTATATAACGACTGACTATTTCCATCAAGCAGAATATAGGCATCATCAGCATATTGGCCTAGAAGGAATTTATTACCGGCTATAACTATTCCTTTTATATTATTATTTGATTTCATCGCTAGAGCTAAAAGTTCAACCCCTGTTATAAAAATATATGGTGACAAGGGGTCACCTTGACGACAACCTCGACCTAATTCAAAGTAAGATGACAAGTGACCATTATTAATTATGCAGCTTTTGGAATTTCTATAGAAAACTTCAAACCATTTACATAGTGACTCTCCAAAGTTGAAAGATGTTTAAGCCTTGTTTATAAAACTCCACTCAATCGAATGAAATGCCTTTTTAAAATCCAAGATGAATAAGAGTCCAGACTGATTTTTTTCTTCTAACAAGTTCATTATGTCATACAAAAGCCTAGTGTTATCCCCTATAAATCTACCCTTAATAAAACCTGTTTGTGTTTCGGTTATAATTTTTGGAAGAACATATTTAATTCTATTGGCTATTGCTGCTGATGCTATTTTGTAGTCTACATTTAATAGAGAAATTGACCGTCAGATTTTTAAGTATCGCCTATCCTTATCTTCCTTTGGAATGCATGTAATAATACCTTGCTTTTGAAAAATCAGACAATTGACCTGTATTGTAAGCATAATTAATTGATCTGCATAAAAAAAAATCCTATGTCTTTCCCTTTAAAAAAAAAAGATTTCCACACTGAAACCGTCAGACCCAGGACTCTTCCTATTATCCATACATTTTAAAGCTTTTGCTAATTCATAAAGTTTAAGGTCTCCTTCACAACTATTTTAATCAGCATTGCTCAGTTTAATTTTGTGTTTGAAAAAAATTGAGTTTTCAAAAAGCATAAAGTCATTTTGTTTGGATTTTTATAGGTTCTTAAAAAAATAACCTCTTCTTCAATTATCTCCCCTTGGCTATCAAGTATATCACCCTTTTCTGTTATTAAATCATTTATACTATTATTAACGAAATGTCTTTCCTCCAAATCACAAAAATACTTAGTTGCCTTTTCCCCATTTTCATACCAATTTGCTTTTGACCGTAAAAGAAGACCTTCCACTTTATTCTTTCTTATTGTTTCAAGTTCCTGTTTTTTATTACTAAATTCTCTACTTAAGTTGTCACTTGGTTTCAGGTTGAATTGTGTTTCTAGTTCTTCTATTTCTGACTCTCATTCTCTCTCTAGATTTCTATTGTTTTTTGCTTTTGAGATTGAATAAGATTTTGTTAGTGAACGAATTTTAACTTTCAAAACTTCAAAATATATTTGGTCATTTACAGGCAAAACAATATTTTCTAAGTTATCTTTGACTCCTTCAACAACATATTCATCTACAGTTTCTGTAATACAATCTTTGACTTGTTGTATGTAAGTTTGATCTTCTAAGAGGGAAGTATTATATTTCCAGTATCCTCTGCCACGTTCTACATTACTGAAATTAACATATCAGACTATACAAGAGTGATCAGTTCTGTAGCCAGGTATACTTTTTGTATCTTTTGGTTTTGAATATATGTCCTCTGAAATTAAACAGTAATCAAGCCTGCTTTTTCTAATAGGACTTTTTTGCCTCCATGTAAATTTCTTCAAATCAGGATAAAAGCATCTCCATCGATCTACAAGATCATATGTATTAATTATATTTTGTATTGCTTCCTGGGATTTAGGGTTGTTATTGTGAATAATATTGTGTGTATCCATTTCTTTGTTCTGTACAGAATTCCAATCACCGCATAATATCATAGAAGTCTTGTTAAAAACTTGTAGGGTTGACAAAAAGTTTTCAAAGAAAAGGGGGGAATCTTGATTTGGACCATATAAACATGTTAGTGTTAATCTATTTTGGTTTATTGAAATATCAAGTATAATAAATCTTCAACAATTATCTACTCTACTACCATGTATTAGTTATTCAAATGTATTTCTCAAAAATATAGCTACCCCTGCGGATCTAGATGTATAATTACTAAACACGCATGTATATCCACATTCTCGTTTTCTATACTATCTTCACAATGTGTTTCCTACAAGCAGATAATATCAAAATATTTGTTTTTCTATCCAGTGGAACACACCTCTCCCCTTTAGCCTATCAGAGTTCAGTCCCCTCACATTCATAGACATANACACATACACACTTCTCTCATCACTAAACAACACATTTAAAAAGCATACTTTGTCTCTCATGGTCGCTGACTACACCAGATACTGCATACTCTGATATTTTATTACCAATTATTGTTCTAATACATAACGTTAATAAGTGAATACATAATAATACAGTAATTTAAATGGACTGTACAGTTATATCCGCCTATAATTCTATATATTTCGTATTAAATCAACCTGATCATTATACACAGATGTCCACTCTACACCGAGGAGACAATTATGACAGGTCTTACTGTACAATGCATCTGATTTTTTACCTTGTTAGTAGAATGTCTGTTTAATCCCACACATATACTGTATATCCGATATCATAGAATCACATCTTTTTTACAGAACACAGAATGATACATAAGGATAATATCACTAATAAGAACACTGTGGGTCTACCTCCTTTTGAATATTTCGTCCACACTGTCATATAAGTCAATTGGCTTCCTCACACAATCACAACCCGCAAAAATTCGTCCATTGAAATACCATGCATTCTCAATCCGACTGTCACTCTTTAGTCTGTTAATCAAACCAGCATTATCCCTGGTCACATCATCCACCAGCTTCATTGTCCCTCGTAACTCTTTCCTTGACCTGATCACTTGGTTCCTGACATCTTTCCGTTCAAACTTCACCACTAATGGCCGTGCTCTCGTATTGTCCCTTCCAGGAATCCTGTGGACAGCCAAAAGGTCATCACGGCTGATGGTCCCACTAATCTTTTTGTTTACCTCCTCACAGATATCTCTCACTATGTCTCTTCTGTTCTCCTTCTCTTCATCCTCTAGCTCTGCAAAGTCCATCACCTTGATGTTGTTTCTTTCTTTCGCTGTTATATACATCGTTATGAGCTTTCCTTCTGTACTGTTCATTGTAGTTTCCCTTCCGTATACCATTCACAGCCATCCTTTTCACCTCCACCATTTCTTGCTTCATTTCTTTTTTTCGTTTTCTCCACCTCACTCTGTCGTTCTGTATTCTGTCTCTTCAATTCCTCTATTTCCTTCTGTTTATCTTGCAGGGATTCCTGTAGCCTGTGGTTGTGGTCATTCAGATTATCCCTCTCCTGCCTCATCTTTGCTGCCCGCTCAGATATCTTTCTGTCAATTTTTTTTCTCATTTCATTCACAATTATGCTTACTATCTCTTCTATATCTGCTGAGTTCACCAGTCCAGACGACAGTGCTGCTAAATGCTCCTTTGTTGCCACATTACCCAGCTGTACTTTAATATTTGCAATATTCTCCTTAATGTCATCATCTATAGCAACACTCTGCCTGGTTGCAGAGGCTGGTCCTCTAGTGCTACTGGGAACACTAGACATACCGGTAGTTACACTATAAAACTTGGCACATGTAAATATAACCAGTCCAGGTACAATGTACACAGGTGTAGTCCAGGTACAGGTGACAATGGTGAGTAGATTTCACACCACCACACTTCCAGTGTTGGAGCAAGTTTTTTTTTCTCAAATGCAAGACATCTTAAAAAAAAATCGAAATTTCACATTCACCTTCAGATAAAAAAAAAAAAAAGGCATCATACACATGCTTGACAAAAATTACTATTGAAATCTGCCAAAAACCAGCATAAATCCACAAAAGTGTCAGAGCAGCATTAGTGTGTGTTTTCTACTCAGTGACCATAACTCAACGAGTTAAATATTTTTGATAACTATATCCTTTGACCAGTTTGACACGTTACCTTCGCTTTCTTTTATATTGAAAATTTGTATTATAAGATGTTAAAATAAAACGTATTTCATATTGAATTATAATAATAAGTATTATTATTTTAATTGATTTTGAGCTGACTCTTATTGGCTGAAACAACATCATGTGACCACCTGTGAAGGTAGTTATAAACCTGATTGGTTTGCAGGTGTTAAAAAAAGTTGGTAGAACAAGTGTTATTGACCTGCTATAAATAGATTCTGGAATTTTTGTGAAGTCATTTAGATGCTTGATTAATACCCCATGGGAGACTAACACAGTAATGATCAAGATTAACACTGAAGTCACTTGGATGCTTGATACTGCCTATCATATTATAAACATATTCCACGAATTTTAAAGTGCTGCTAACTGTGCCAGTAAAATAAAGGATTGACTCAGTAATTTGATCAATGATTATTGCAGATATTTAAATGATTATTGCAGATATTTAATTAAAAAATGTTATTTTTCTGATATTTTTGTTTAGTTGATTTTAAAATTTGTGACTAAAAACCTGCGTCCTCGGTCAATATTGCTAACCTAGGTTGATAAAACCATGTATCGACCTCATCACTAGGTAGCACTTTCACTGGCTGATTACACATCAACTTCTGATGATTCATCCATTACATAGATAGTGGCCGATATCATACCCGATTACAGTATCAACACAACAAAAAAGGGTGGTTACCTTCTTAAGTGTTATTTGGTAAAGTTATCTAAATCATCTTATTCGAGTAATATTTCGACATGATTTAAACATTATTGTGACATATTCGAACATTATGTCCACATCTCAGATCTCGACATTGTCTTTAACTGAACCATACGTTGTAAGTGGGCGACAAAATTAATCCACCATATATTCTTTATTTTAGGCATGTCTATGTATTTCTGATATCTACATGGGTATACCTCTAGATTCTCACTGTCCCGTCACTGTAGTAACAGTTTTAGTATAGAACTTTTGTACAGCTTTTCACACTGTGTAACATTACCCTCACATAAACCTTAGCTATCACGTGATTTGTGACTGTTGACCATTATCGCTCACAGATATATGAACATGTTGATACGGTAATCGTCTGTTAATTGTATACAAATAAGGACGGAACCCTTTAATGTGTTTTCCCTAGAATTATAAAAGATCTTGTCTAAATACTTAATGGAGCAAGCTATCAATGTTGAGGAGTTTGGCTTGTTTGAGGATCCCGTTCTATAAGATGGTGGGAGTCATCTAATCGCGACAACTTCGTCTAAATAATGATCGCTGTCAAACAAATGTATGGATAAATGAATGGATATCGTAAGGAAAATAGTTAATGTAAAATCAAAATGAAATAGGTTCCAAGATCAAACATTAACAGATGCTGCAGTAGTTTCTACACAATTAGGCATACTCTTGTTTTGTTTCAAAAGTAGCCCTCCGGCCAACACTCCATTTCATTATGACTATTTCAACGTTTATCTCCACTGTTGTGCCAGGAAATATCAAACGTGAGAGATACTTGTTCATTATTCTGCTAATACTTTATTTTATTTCATCGTTTTCATTGTTTTTTGTTGATGTTTTTAATACTTACATATTTACTTTCTTGTGTTTTGTTTTTATTTTAAGTTTCTTACTATTTACTCTAAAAGGTGTCAATCTCATTTCATTGCAGTAATATTTGTTTACGCAAGAAGTTTTATATCACTTAGTAGTTTGCTTGTACTATAATTTGTTTTCTTATCACTTCAGAATATATGTTTTAATGTTTTGAAACTTGTTTTTTTAATGAATTTATAAAGAACATTTGATCTGGTACACACTATCAAACTTCATTGGAGTAGATGTAGATATGTTGGGTTTAATCTATAACATTTCAGGCGGCAGTGATGTGGAAACAGGATGATATCCGTTTGATTTATTATAATAATAAAAACAGGGACCGCAAGTAAAGTAAGTGAAAAAGGATAACATTGACAGCAAAATTTAATTGATTGATTTGAACATGCATGTATTATATTGCAAATTAATATTTACAAAATAATTAGACACAAGTTTTCACAACTTATCACAGTCCTTTTCTTCAAATACATGAATAGAAACAATAACTTGATAAGGTACTTTACGCAATATATATCAATTATGTTTTTATATGTAAAAAGAAAATAGAGAGGAGGAAAAGACGGAGAGAGAAACGAAATAAAGGATAGTGACACAGGTAGAGTCTGAGAAAAAAGAGTGATAGAGAGAGAAAGATTATCACATTCAGCCAAACCGGTTGCATTTGCTGATATACTTTTGAACAGATTTTGCAATTGAGGTATTTTCCTCATTGCTGAATTTAGGATCGCCATATAGTAGCAATTCTAAAGTTAAATCATCACCAAAAGGTTGTAGCTCTCTTATTAATAGATTACGATGCTGGGTGTATAGGGGACAGACACAGATGAAGTGATATGAGTCTTTACCGCATGCACATTCAGCTGTATTAAATAAGTTTGCTCTAAATAGGTCATAGTTAATTACAAATCAATCAAAGATTTATTTCAAATATCTGTCACATCCGGAAAGAGAATTCCGTAATACATTTAAACACCCTTTAAGGTCGGGGTTTAGAAAGTAAGATGTACTGATGAATTACGCATAATTAACGTTAATGTCATAAAAATAAAATATATTTGGCACGAATTAATGCCACGTTATCAGTGCCCTATCTTTCCCTCCAACATAACGGTAATGGAGTGTAAGTGACCAGGAATAAGTAATGTGAGGAAAACTTAAGCTATTCACAAAGTTTGTTTGAATGTTATGTATATTTACGAAGTGTAGACTCAAACTGTTGTCCTCAAGTATACATTTCAGATTTAGTACAACTTGTCTTTGTATATAGAAAATATCACATGCCTTTTCCCATATCACACCCATTATCAACCCGAGGGCTGATATTGGTTGAGGGTTGATACTGGGTGTGATACGGAAAAAGGCATGTTTTATTCTGCTTATTACATACTTACTTATAAAAGCTACCATCTTATGATCTATTTTTTCCTTTTGAAATATTGAAAAACGAAAAATTGCCAAAGGTGATGTTATACGGGTTTTGGGGTGTGATACGGCGGGAGCTGATACGGGTTTTCGGGTGTGATACGGCGAGGGCTGATATGGGTAAGAACAATTGTGTCGTATCGCATATACAAAAAAAACTTACTTATTAGTAAGTATGTAATAAATGGTAATACCGTAAAACAATTAATTAATACTAATAACACGAAGTTTTTATATACCGCTTTATCACAACCTAGTGTGTAGGTCGTCTCAAAGCGATTCACAAATTATTATCCGTGGGTATAGGGCCTTTGCAACCAGCCAATATATGTCTCAACTCCCTGCGGATCATACAGCCGGTGCTGTCAATTCGGGGCTCACAGCTAGCATTCAACAATTCCAGGACTGTCCAACCACGTACTCATTTACAGCTGAGTAGACTGGAACAAGCGAAGTAAAGTATCTTGCTCAAATATACAACACATTGCCGTGATGTGACTCGAACCCGCAACCCTTTGGTCACGATCCCGGCGTCTTACCACTAGACTACCACCGCGCATCCTAAATAGGACATTTTCATGTGCATTACCACAGAAACATGTTGAACCATCAACAATAGAGAACTAGGGAATACCAAAGTGTCAGCATGTCCGTAATTCCAACTCAGAATTGATGACGCATTATGAACATAGATACCCTTAAACATATACAATTAGAATAAGACCACGTGTTCTGGAGGGTAAGCATTTCCAACTTCATCTATGAAACCCGCCTTGTAAATATCGGTCTAATACAATTGTATTGAAACAATGTTTAATACGGAATTTTTTTTTACTGTATGTATATTCTAATATGATGTTAATCATCGAAAGTGAAGTAAGCGGATACAGAGAACCAGGATCGTTTTAGAAATAGAGAGAGGACGTTTTGTAGCTGATCTATCAAGTACCCCTTAAGAGTGTTCAGGGTAGAAACGTAGTATATCAAAAATATGTCGCTGTCCGAAATAATACGTTTCTGCTGTTGATTTGTTTTTGTTTTGTTTTTAACCAATGTTTGGGGTCTTTTGTATTAATAGACATTTTGGAGTGTAACATATTTTTCTGTTTTACAAAAGAATAAGTTTTCGTTTTCCAAGCATTTCATTTGGTTACCTCGACACACAGTGATTATGATTAAATTGATTCATATATACAAAACGATGGCAGAAAAAGTCATTTAAAATCAGCAAACACGTGAGTGAGTAGATGCATGATAATAGGTAGCTTATGAGAAGCGGTTTGTAGGTGTGTTGGTAACACACTCAGTTAAAGCCTTAAAGGAAATTAACAGACCACCGGATTAGAGCATTGATTGGCTGGTCACTGACGTTAACCGTGACATTTTGTACGGATCATTTTTACAGTTTATCACATCAACATGTCTTTGTTCGATAAAACGATAAGCAGGTAATACGTAAGACAGAGAATTCCAGAGCTCGCACACAACTATCCAGTTACGTGTGTGTTTTACCAAGATGCGTTGTCATTGACTACACAAGCCTTGTTGACCCTATTGTCCCTTTCCCCTGATAATGCTAATCAGTCTCCAGGGCAAACAGATACGTAATCATTGGAATGTGCACAATGATACTCAGACCGTTTTGTAACATTAAAAGCATAAACTTGCATGGACGTTGTATATTTTTTTTTATAAAATCAAAATTATATTAACGACAGATAATAAACAATTTTTGTTTTGCGATGCTACTTATTTGGAAATCTCCTCTAGGGCGCTTTCTGTAAATGTACGATAATCGTTACAAAAGCAACATAATATGTAAATATGCATATAAATCAACACTACTTTTGGCGAGGTTTTACCTTCGGATGTCTTATCCCGAGGGTTTAAATGTCTTTTTCTGTACCATAGATTGTTTTTCGGAATATCATTTTTTTCCCCGACATTTATAAGGCCAAATCAACATTTGGTTCTTTAACATATTCTATGAATCGCTGTCCAGTAACACAATATTGTTATGATCTCATAAATTGATTATAATTCATTATATTTACAATTTTGGAAGAATTAATCAATTGATGCCTCTACAATTTTAAACGATTACAGCTATTTTTCTTTAGTTATACATGAGAGCAACGCAGTAGAAAAAACAGCACGTTAGTGACTTGTGTCATAATACCCGAATGTTGTTCCCATCCTTTCTAACTTTCTGTGTAACTACGTGTATCTAGCATGTTCCTATCCTTTCTAACTTTCTGTGTAACTACGTGTATCTAGCATGTTCCCATCCTTTCTAACTTTCTGTGTAACTACGTGTATCTAGCATGTTCATATTTAACTATTGGAAATGATAGTGTTTGAGTACGTTTTATGTAAAGTGGCAAAACGGAAAAGAAAACCATCTGACTTTTACAGGTGCATAACCGGTTTTGCAAGGGAAAATATTAACATATCTTTACCTACCGTTTACGCGGTTTTATTCTCAAATCTTCATAACTGCGCCTTTTCTTAACAAAGAATTATCAGGGAAGTATCAACAATTGTGTTACAAGTCCGTTTGATGACGAGAAGTGTTGGAGAAAAAAACGTTTGTATTATGTATGCTTGGATCCTTTGACGAAATTAACATATATGTTTTTATAACACAGGTGACCTCATCACATTGTGTACAGATACAGTGTCGGTCATTACGTGACACAGGCGTAGTTTGCTGACAGTCCACTGTGAGTCTGCTCTAATGCCGACTAGAAGAAGCATTAAAACATAGTTCCATTCATGTTGAAGATCAAAAAAGTTGTTTGAATCAATAACATTAATAATAATATTACAGTAATATTTGTTTACGCAAGAAGTTTTATATCACTTAGTAGTTTGCTTGTACTATAATTTGTTTTCTTATCACTTCAGAATATATGTTTTAATGTTTTGAAACTTGTTTTTTTAATGAATTTATAAAGAACATTTGATCTGGCACACACTATCAAACTTCATTAGAGTAGATGTAGATATGTCGGGTTAAATCTATAACATTTCAGGCGGCAGTGATGTGGAAACAGGATGATATCTGTTTGATTTATTATAATAATAAAAACAGGGACCGCAAGTAAAGTAAGTGAAAAAGGATTACATTGACAGCAATATTTAATTAATTGATTTGAACATACATGTATTATATTGCAAATAAATATTTACAAAATAATTAGACACAAGTTTTCACAACTTATCACAGTCCTTTTCTTCAAATACATGAATATAAACAATAACTTGATAAGGCAATTTACGCAATATATATCAATTATGTTTTTATATGTAAAAAGAAAATAGAGAGGAAGAAAAGACGGAGAGAGAAACGAAATAAAGGATAGTGACACAGGTAGAGTCTGAAAAAGAAGAGTGATAGAGAGAGAAAGATGATCACATTCAGCCAAACCGGTTGCATTTGCTGATATACTTTTGAACAGATTTTGCAATTGAGGTATTTTCCTCATTGCTGAATTTAGGATCGCCATAACGGATCAATTCTAAAGTTAAATCATCACGAAAAGGTTGTAGCTCTCTTATTAATAGATTACGATGCTGGGTGTGTAGGGGACAGACACAGAGGAAGTGATATGAGTCTTCACATGGATTACCGCATGCACATTCAGTTGTATTAGATAAGTTTGCTCTAAATAGGTCATAGTTAATTACAAATCAATCAAAGATTAATTTCAAATATCTATCACATCCGGAAAATGACTTCCGTAATCCCGAGGGCTGATATTGGTCGAGGGTTGATACTGGGGTGATACGGAAAAAGGCATGTTTTATTCTGTTTATTACATACCTACTTATAAAAGCTACTGTCTTATGATCTATTTTGAAATATTGAAAAACAAAAATTGCTAAAAGTGATGTGTTACGAATTTTGGGGTGTGATACGGCGGGAGCTGATCCAGGTTTTCGGGTGTGATACGGCGAGGGCTGATATGGGTTAGAACAATTGTGTCGTATCGCATATACAAAAAACCCGTATTTATTAGTAAGTATGTTATAAATGGTAATACCGTCAATCAATTAACTAATACTAATAACTCGAGGTTTTTATATACCGCTTTATCACAACCTAGTTTGTAGGTCGTCTCAAAGCGATTCACAAATTATTATCCTTGGTTATAGGGCCTTTGCAACCAGCCGGTGCTGCCATTTCGGGGCTCACAGCTAGCATTCAACAATTCCAGGACTGTCCAACCACGTACTCATTTACAGCTGAGTAGACTGGAACAAGCGAAGTAAAGTATCTTGCTCAATTTTCCAACACATTGCCGTAATGTTACTCGAACCCGCAACCCTTTGGTGACGAGCCCGGCGTCTTACCACTAGACTACCGCGCATCCTAAATAGGACATTTTCATGTACATTACCACAGAAACATATTGAACCATCAACAATAGAGAACTAGAGAATACCAAAGTGTCAGCATGTCCGTAATTCCAACTCAGAATTGATGACGCATTATGAACATAGATACCCTTGAACATATACAATTAGAATAAGACCACGTGTTCTGGAGGGTAAGCATTTCCAACTTCATCTATGACACCCGCCTTCTAAATATCGGTCAAATACAATTGTATTAATACAATGTTAATACGGGAAAAAACATTACTGTATGTATATTGTAATATGGTGTTAATCATCGAAAGTGAGGTAGGCAGATACAGAGAACCAGGATCGTTTTAGAAATAGAGAGAGGACGATTTGTAGCTGATCTATCAAGTACCCCTTAAGAGTGTTGGGGTAGAATTGTAGTATATCAAAAATATGTCGCTGTCCGAAATAATACGTTTCTGCTGTTGATTTGTTTTGTTTTGTTTTTAACCAATGTTTGGGGTCTTTTGTATTAATAGACATTTTGGAGTGTAACATATTTTTCTGTTTTACAAAAGAATAAGTTTTCGTTTTCCAAGCATTTCATTTGGTTACCTCGACACACAGTGATTATGATTAATTTGATTCATATTTAAAAAACGATGGCAGAAAAAGTCATTTAAAATCGGCAAACACGTGAGTGAGTAGTTGCATGATAATAGGTAGCTAATGAGAAGCGGTTTGTACGAGTGTTGGTAACACACTCAGTTAAAGCCTTAAAGAAAATAACAGACCACCGGATTAGAGCATTGATTGGCTGGTCACTGACGTTAACCGTGACATTTGGACGGATCATTTTTACAGTTTATCACATCAACATGTCTTTGTTCGATAAAACGATAAGCAGGTAATACGTAAGACAGAAAATTTCAGAGCTCGCACACAACTATCCAGTTACGTGTGTGTTTTACCAAGATGCGTTGTCATTGACTACACAAGCCTTGTTTGACTCATTGTCCCTATCCCCTGATAATGCTATTCGGTCTCTAGGGCAAACAGATACGTAATTGGAATGTGCACAATGATTTTCAGACCGTTTTGAAATATTAAAAGCATAAACTTGCATGAATGTTGTATATTTTTTATAAAATCAAAATTAAAAAAACGACAAATAATAAACAATTTTTGTATTGCGATGCTACTTATTTGGAAATTTCCTCTATGGCGCTTTCTGTAAATGTACGATAATCGTTACAAAAGCAACATTATATGTAAATATGCATATAAATCAACATTACTTTTGGCGAGTTTTTACCTTCGGAAGTATTATCCCGAGGGTTCAAATGTCTTTTTCTGCACCATACGTGAGTTTTTGATTTTCGGAATATCTTTTTTTTCGACATTTATAAGGTCAAATCAATATTTGGTTCTTTGACATATTCTATGAATCGCTGTCCAGTAACACAATATTGTTATGACCTCATAAATATATTATATTCATTATATTTACAATTTTGGAAGAATTAATCAATTGATACCTCTAAAATTTTAAACGATTACAGCTTTTTTTCCTCAGTTATACATGAGAGCAACGCAGTAGAAAAACCAGCACATTAGTGACTTTTGTTTGTGTCAAAAAACCCGAATGTTGTTCCCATCCTTTCTAACATTCTGTGTAACTACACGTACGTGTATCTAGCATGCTCCTATTTAACTATTGAAAATGATAGTGTTAATACGTTTTATGTAAAGTGGTAAAACGGAAAGAAAACCATTTGACGTTACCTTTTTCTTAAAAACAGTGTGTCAAAATCGAGTTTGATGGAAATAGTTGATATTACATCAAAATAACGGTAGAACGAGATTTGAACGAGAGTTGAAGAAAAATATTTCGCTCGCATTTTACAGGTGCATTACCGGTTATGCAAGGGAAAAAAATAACCTATCTTTACCTTCCGTATACGCGGTATCAATAATTTTGTTACAAGTCCGTTTGATGACGACACGGTGCATTGAGTTCAACATTTAAACATAAATGTTGGAGAAAAAAATATTTTTATTATGTATGCTTGGATCCATTGACCACATGAACATATATGTTTTTATAACACAGGTGACCTCATCACATTGTGTACAGATACAGTGTCGGTCATTACGTAATGCAGGCGTAGTTTGCTGACAGTCCACTGTGAGTCTGCTCTAATGCCGACTAGAAGAAGCATTAAAACATAGTTCCATTCATGTTGAAGATCAAAAAAGTTGTTTGAATCAATAACATTAATAATGTTAATTGTAATGTTCTACAAATAATATTTTGAAAAACGGACTTCACTAAGTAATAACCAGCACATGTTTACTTTGAAAACACCGTCTGTGTGACTGAGAGTCAGGGGACCTCTGGAGCTCTTAATACGGAAAATTGCGTGCTATGTATACGACCTATCGGTCAGTTTGAATGCACTCATTTTCACTTGACGCTATATATATATATATATAAAGAAAACATTGAGAAGTCCTTGTGTTGGAATTAAATATAAAAATAGAGCAAAAGACAGAGATAGCGTCTCTAGGCCTTTCTCGGGTTGATTCCCCGTCCATCAGGAGACTGTTTATTTTGAAAACAGGTATTGTGAGGTTATAGTTGTTTACACAAGAAAATATGACGTCATCAATAATGCAAAGTCATTATCACGTCACAGAAGGCATACACATAAATCCATGACGTCAACAACAATACAAGCTAAATTGTGACGTTACATTACTTAGACAAATGCATATCTTTATGATCTTACCAACAATAAAAAATACGGGAGATACAAATTGTTTCATTTACGGCAAAAATAAAATATGAACAATAATATTTAAAGCACAGCAATTGCTTAAAGCATGACACGTTGAATTTAATGTGAACTATTCAGACTGGGTTTCAACAGTTTCATTAACTCCGACTCCTTAACTTCCCTCTTCACACATCAGATGAATGCATTTGGTAAATAGGGAACACTTTGAAGTTATTGTTAGCACAGTTTTTACAAGTGAACAAACATATTCATAACTGTGCTAACAATAACTTCAAAGTGTTCCCTATTTACCAAATGCATTCATCTTTAAAAATGATAGCTGAACAAAACTTGTAAAGATCAGGTCTCGAACAAAGTTATAAAACACCGTTAAAAGGGGTTTTCTTTGGTAAGAAAACATAGGAAAAATGATATGGGGTCTGAGGCCATATACAAATTGATGAGACTTGTCAAACTCTCTTTTTCTATTATTCGAACGAAACTATTAAATCTAATAAGGATGAGGGTTCATTAATTTTATTATAATAAATTGTTCCACATTTCTAGATAATTTAGTTCGGCCTCTTGTGATGTATATGATACACCAATATGCATTGTAAATATCACATTCCTGTTACACGTGTTCCCGTGGCCTGTAGTGTGTGTTTATTGACATATTAAGTGCTTGTTTTATTGTTAAATTATTTGACTTTAAACTTAGTTCAATGGAAAGATATAACGATAGGACATGCAATAAACAAGAAAAAAACGGATTCGATCATGAGCTCAAAGTACTACAAGGAGTTCGTTTTGACAGGACATCACGGAAGTTATTGCCATAAAAAGGGTCAGGTACACCGCCGATCTTTCTAAGATGAGTACTCTTTCAGAACCATAGTAACGGAAGATTGTGTCGACGTCGAGGAGAACGTTTCGTAGACTGCTGCGTCTATAAAACTGACCATTTCTAGGCAGTAGCGCATCATTTCCCAAAGGAAATTTGACTGGGACCCAAGAGCGAGATGACAGCTATCCCGTTTTTGCAGCGTGATGGAACGGGCGCCTGCAGGTCTGTCATGCATGTTTGGCAATACCATGGAGAAATGAATCTGACGCTGACTTCTTTATCTTTGTTACTTAACCATCGCTGACGCCATTGAACGTCATACACGGTCTATATGGCGGCTTACCAATGCGGCAATACAAACTTACGGCGGTCACGTGTTCTATAAGGTTTATAACTATGCACCGAACCTGTCATTAACGACATGTAGAAACACTCAGGTGTGATGAACTATTTTCATCTTATACGTCAGACAGATCAGACGGTACTGTTTATAAAATTTATAGACGGTACTGTTTATTAAATATACCACATTCTAAAGTTAAATCCGTGTAATTTTATTGATGAACTTCTGCATTACTAGAAAAAAAACTGGTTGTAGTACAAATATATAGCGCTGTCTACGTCGAGTGTTAAAGACACTGTAGACGCCAGTAAATTGTACTTAATTCTGTAATGTACTTCAACTACTTATAATATTTGATTGGAACCTTCAAAAATGTGTTGTACACGAAATCCGATATTCGAGAAATAAATTAGATGTATATAGGCAATGACAGCGATAATGGCACCTTTCTCTCTGTACCGGAACTTGGTTTAGTTATTAAGCAATTTGTTTGAGATTACTGAAGGAAATAAAGCAGTTTTATATACCTGATGACACTGATAATTCCAATATTAACAAACATTACTGAGAAAAATAAATAAATGGATGAATGATTTAATTATTCTTTTCTCTGATTTATCAATAGCAATTGCAAATGAAGTCCAGTAGTTGGTAAAGGGTGTGATATAACACCTTCAGGCTTTATCCTCCCCCGAACAATGGTTGGTAAAGGGTATGATATAAAACCTTTATCCTCCCCTGAACAATGGTTGGTAAAGGATATAATATAACACCTTTATCCTCCCCGAATAATGGTTGGTAAAGGGTATGATATAACACCCTTATCCTCTCCCGAACAATGGTTGGTAACGGGTATGATATAAAACCTTTATCCTCCCCCAAACAATGGTTGGTAAAGGGAATGATATAACACCCTTATCCTCTCCCTAACAATGGTTGGTAAAGGGTATGATATAAAACCTTTATCCTCCCCTGAACAATGGTTGGTAACGGGTATGATATAAAACCTTTATCCTCCCCCGAAAAATGGTTGGTAAAGGGAATGATATAACACTTGTATCCTCCTCCGAACAATGGTTGGTAAAGGGTATGATATAACACATTTATCTCCCCAGACCAATGGTTGGTAAAGGGTATGATATAACACCTTCATCCTCCCCCGAACAATGGTTGGTAAAGGGTATGATATAAAACCTTTTATCTCCCCAGACCAATGGTTGGTAAAGGGTATAATATAAAACCGTTATCCTCCACGAACAGTAGTTGGTAAAGAGTATGATATAACACTTGTATCCTCCCCAGAACAATGGTTGGTATAGGGTATAATATAACACCTTTATCCTCCCTGAACAATGGTTGGTAAAGGATATAATATAACTCCTTTATCCTCCCCCGAACAATGGTTTGGTAAAGGGTATGATATAAAACCTTTATCCTCCCCGAAAAGTGGTTGGTAAAGAGTATGATATAACACCTTCATCCTCCCCCATACAATGGTTGGTAAAGGGTATGATATAACACCTTTATTCTCCCCAGAACAATGGTTGGTAAAGGGTATGATATAACACCTTTATCCTCCCCCGAGCAATGGTTGGTAAAGGGTATGATATAACGCCTTTATTCTCCCCAGAACAATGGTTGGTAAAGGGTATGATATAACACCTTTATCCTCCCCCGAGCAATGGTTGGTAAAGGGTATGATATAACACCTTTATTCTCCCCAGAACAATGGTTGGTAAAGGGTATGATAGAAAACCTTTATTCTCCCCAGAACAATGATTGGTAAAGGGAATGATATAAAACCTTTATTCTCCCCAGAACAATGGTTGGTAAAGGGAATGATATAAAACCTTTATCCTCTCCCGAACAATGGTTGGTAAAGGGAATGATATAAAACCTTTATTCTCCCCAGAACAATGGTTGGTAAAGGGTATGATATAACACTTGTATCCTCCCCCAAACAATGGTTGGTAAAGGGTATGATATAAAACCTTTATCCTCCCCCAAACAATGGGTGGTAAAGGGTATGATATAAAACCTTTATCCTCCCCGAACAGTGGTTGGTAAAGGGTATGATATAACACTTGTATCCTCCCCCATACAATGGTTGGTAAAGGGTATGATATAAAACCTTTAACATCTCCCGAACAATGGGTGGTAAAAGGTATGATATAAAACCTTTATCCTCATCCGAACAATGGTTGGTATCAAAACCATTTTTATCTTACTTGATTTATGTCAATCATTTGATTTTCATATGTGTACTCTTTCCGTTGTTTTCTTCAAATCTTACTTACAGAAAGATAAATTACATTATTGTTATATTTAAATTTTGTAGACGTTTAACCAGATACGGAACAGCGAATCCAGATAAATTAATATAAGCCAGGACGGATGACTTATTATCGACTCGAGTATGAGCCATTAAGTTTATCCTTGTGTGGACATGGCCCGCTTTGTAATAACGATACAGTTAGCTATACACTGGTCATATATCGTTCCGATCCATTAAGATCTGCCGATGTGTTTCATATGAAGCTAAATTTATTGTTAAGATTAACAAAAACCTAGGCAAGTCCTTCAATTTAACATTAAGATATATGGACGATATGTTGTCTTTAAGTATTAAGAAATGCATTGAAAAAATATAGCCCATTGAGTTTATCGTCAATGTGCGTCTTTAAATTACAATAATGTATTTGATTACATCGATCGTATACCGTGTTAAAAGCAACAACAGGGACGGCTTACAACATTTTACATCGCGGGACGGAAAACAGGACGAAAAGCGGGACGATTTTGACTTTCTTATCGTTAATATTCCTTTTCTTTATAGTATCAACTCTGCTTCCCGTACCCACAATGTTTATATTTTGCATTTGATTCGGTACTTCATGATTTCCGTGATAGATGTCGACTGCTGACTGACAAACTTACAACACAGGGTTTAAAAGGTGAAGTTTGATGAAAACTATGGATAATAGTGACATCAGGATCTCGCAAAGACACATGTCATATCTTTATGTTGTATGAAAGTCGATTTCATTTTATTATGCTCATTAGTTTGGTTTTGTTCACGATGTGAGGACGTTACATGACTTGGATTTGACGAAAATGTACATGACGGGTGTCATCGATGAAGGAAAAGACGCTAACCCTTCCGAAACACATGGTCTTTTTTTCTTTGTTCTTTTTCATGGATTCGATGTAAATATTAACTTTGTTCATATTCATAGTTTTATCGGTTTTTTGTTGACACTTCGGTATACTCTAGTTGTTTTGTGACCAGACCCCAGATTGACCAGAGCGACCTTTACCTAGACCGGACCGTCCCCAGATTGACCAGAGCGACCTTTACTAAGACCGAAAAGCCCTCCTTTCCTGTATCAGTCCATAATAAGAATTTACCATTGTAATAGCCATAAGCTATAAGGACAAAACATAATACCCTGTTTTTGGAAACATTTGTTTTTAAATCACAACTGAACTGTTTGCCGAGGACTTTCCTATTTTTAGAATTCTTGCTGCTTCTTCACTCTCTGTTTTCTAATACTAAATTATTCGAGTTCAGTAAATAAAACTCCCTTTAAAATTTCTTTTCATCACCTTTTTTTCATTAATTTAGATGCAAACGCATATGTTCTAGTTTTTTTCTTTTTCCTCTTCTTATTCTGTCACGTTAATATTTTTTATATTTTCTTACCTCTATGTTGCTGTTATTTGATCACTTTTCCTAATACTTTGTTGGCTTTATGAAAAGACAAGTATCATGATTATTTGTCTCTTATTTCCTTTAGTAAACTTGGTAATTAATTGTTCGTCATGGATATTTCTGTCAATAATGCTAAGAATATATATGTAGAAAGATAGTTCAGATTACTTTAAGTCATATGCGTTGAAAAAGTAATTAATATTACTAAGATATTTTATATCGTGGAATTGTGAATTGTTTCATTTCCAAAATCATTGATCTCTTTAGATTAATCACCTGATTGTCAGCCGATTTAGCTGAAAAATTTAGGAAAGACCGACTAATGGTCCTCACAAAGTGTTGTTATTTTTCGGATCCATCAGAAATTCAATATGGCCCCCAATGCCGCCATTTTGAAAAAAAATCAAACTTGAAATCAAGTTCTAATGGGCCGATTTAACTGAAATCTTTTAGGAATGAACGACTCATGGTCCTAACAAAGTGTTGTTATTGTTAGGGTCGATCAGAAATAAATCTAATATGGCTGGCAGGGCTGCCATTTAAAAACACTACTTACTAGGTTCAGGTCTTCGTTATAGAAAATTGTCAAACAGTGAGATACATTTTCTGTGGCAAAGGTCATTCATGTGTTACTAACTTCTTTAGCTATACTCAAACTTGGTAGTGATAATTGACTGATGGACCCCGCACTGATAAATGTACTTTTCTCCTTTGACATCATTATGTTAAAAACAACAACAAAATAATGTAGGATTCAGGTGACCGCTAAGGCCCATGTTATGTTACACGCACTATTCAAACAAGTATTCTGGAACAAGAAAGAAATGTAGATTTGTTCTGTGTCATTCTTTTTCCACATTTATCCTCTTGTTTTCTGATAATATTGTCAGAAATTTATGATGAATTGGTAGTTGACTATATTTGTAATATTTTTTCTATTTCTCGCTCTTGGAATATTTATTTCGATATGGTTATAAAATGTATTAAAAGTGTTTAAAAAGTATTCCAGGTCAAATGTTTCTTTTTCCCCTTTTTTCCCCCATTTAATTTCATAATTGTTCTTTGATAAGAGATAAATTAATTACTATAACGGTTAGAGGCCCACTTACTCCTAATCAGCCTAACCCGTGACTCAAGACTTCCTAGTCGGACGCTCTACCACTGAGATAAAGTGAAATTCCCATTAGTCCTAATCAGCCTAACCCGCGACTCCAGACTTTCTAGTCGGACGCTCTACCACTGAGCTAAAGGGAAATTCCCATAAGTCCTAATCAGCCTAACCCGCGACTCCAGACTTTCTAGTCGGACGCTCTACCACTGAGATAAAGGGAAATTCCCATTAGTCCTAATCAGCCCAACCCGCGACTCCAGACTTTCTAGTCGAACGCTATACCATTGAGCTAAAGTGAAATTCCCATTAGTCCTGAGGAAATAGTTTGACCACCTTATTCTTGTCGATACCCGTGTTAGTATTTTAAGTAACCTTTATCATGTTTTTATTAAATAACGCGCGTTCTTGAGCCTTTCTTGACGAATGTTTCAGAATTCATTTCCATTATTTCATTATAAAGTATTTTCATATTAATAAGTTCATATTTTGAAAAAAAAAATGATATCGGATGGTCACTTATTTGAAAGATATTAAATTAAAAAAAAAAAAAATATATTTTAATTTATCATACATGACGTTTTTGACATAATTAAGATAAAAATAATTTTCAGTGATCTAGGTAACAAATCAAGGTATATTGAATAGAAAAGATAAACATGTTTCGTTGCACGCTTTGGAGTTCTCAATACAATGCTATTTCAAATATATATATATTTAAACAATAACTGGTTGTCTGGATGTAATTATTGTTGATATAATTACAAGTGGCCTCTGGCAAATCTACCAGAGACCACTTGTAATTATATTAACAATAATTACATCCAGACAACCAGGTATTTTTTTTATTTACATATTTTCTTTTATAAGACATATTCCTACAAAAACAATTTGCCCTGCCTCAAAATACATTTCAGGCGGCCATTTTGTTTGTTTACATATGCCTACAACTGAAACAGGCAGTTGTAATTATAGTCGAGCAGTTGTAATTATAGCCTATATCATTACACTTGCCCTCTAACACTGATGTAAGGGGACGGCGCGGGGGCAAATGTAAATATTTATATATAATTACAAAAGACCTCAGTGCAAATGAGTTAGATATGTATATTTTCTAAAAAACCTATTTAAAGCAAATGAGTTAACATTGATACTTACTGATATTCCACAAACATACTATCGTGCATGCCAAAATATGGTAGACAGTGATATCTTCCATACCTCTTACACGTGGGTGCATTAGAACACAGGCTTTGGCAACACAAAAATACATATGTAAGAGGTGCAAATGTACCTAGACCCCGGGTAGGACTTTAAACTTCGAACTGACTTTTATATTGGAAAAAACCACTATAGATATACCTATGTCGATCACGGTGTGAAAGGTGTTACACAAAAAAACACTATATATATACCTACGTCGATCACGGTGTGTAAGGTGTTACACAAAAAAACACTATAGATATACCTACGTCGATCACGGTGTGTAAGGCGTTACACAAAAAAACACTATAGATATACCTACGTCGATCACGGTGTGTACGGTGTTACACAAAAAACCACTATAGATATACCTACGTCGATCACGGTGTGTAAGGCGTTACACAAAAAAACACTATAGATATACCTACGCCGATCACGGTGTGTACGGTGTTACACAAAAAAACACTATAGATATACCTACGCCGATCACGGTGTGTACGGTGTTTCACAAAAAAACACTATAGATATACCTACGTCGATCACGGTGTGAAAGGCGTTACACAAAAATCACTATAGATATACCTACGTCGATCACGGTGTGAAAGGCGTTACACAAAAAACACTATAGATATACCTACGTCGATCACGGTGTGAAAGTCGTTACACAAAAAACATTATAGATATATACCTAAGTTGATCACGGTGTGTAAGGTGTTACACAAAAAAGCACTATAGATATACCTACGTCGATCACGGTGTGATAGGCGTTACACAAAAAAAATTATAGATATATACCTAAGTTGATCACGGTGTGTACGGTTTTACACAAAAAAACACTAAAGATATACCTACGTCGATCACGGTGTGAAAGGCGTTACACAAAAAACCACTATAGATATACCTGCGTCGATCTCGGTGGGCGAGGTGTTACTCAAAAAACATTATAGATATATACCTAAGTTGATCACGGTGTGTAAGGTGTTACACAAAAAAGCACTATAGATATACCTACGTCGATCACGGTGCGAAAGTCGTTACACAAAAAACATTATAGATATATCCCTAAGTTGATCACGGTGTGTACGGTGTTACACAAAAAAACATTATATATATACCTCCGTCGATCACGGTGTGTAAGGTGTTACACAAAAAAGCACTATAGATATACCTACGTCGATCACGGTGTGATAGGCGTTACACAAAAAAAATTATAGATATATACCTAAGTTGATCACGGTGTGTAAGGTGTTACACAAAAAAACATTATATATATACCTACGTAGATCACGGTGTGTAAGGTGTTACACAAAAATCACTATAGGTATACCTACGTCGATCACGGTGTGAAAGGCGTTACACAAAAAACCACTATAGATATACCTGCGTCGATCTCGGTGGGCGAGGTGTTACTCAAAAAACATTATAGATATATACCTAAGTTGATCACGGTGTGTACGGTGTTACACAAAAAAACATTATATATATACCTACGTCGATCACGGTGTGTAAGGTGTTACACAAAAACACTATACAATGTATATATACCTACGTCGATCACGGTGTATCGTGTTACAAAAAAAAACACTATAGATATACCTACGTTAATTACGGTGTGTAAGGTGTTACACAAAAAAAAAACACTACAGATTTACCTACGTCGATCACGGTGTGTAAGGTGCTACACAAAAATGGACTTAACCCCTTTCAAATTCATATCACCAGATGATACATATTGTACTTGCAATTATAATTTTCTTTCGATGATAATATGTACACTATTAGCAAAACGATTTTGGTATATCTTAGTTTTTACATAAATGCCACGGATTTTATTGCTAAATACATTATTTTCAGTAAAATTACCTCACATACGCTGTCAGGACGTAAAAACAAATCGAATAATATTGTAGCTTGTCTGATTTACATTCGATCGATACCAAGATGATATTTATAGACACACTAAATCTTTTTTTTTAAATTAATTTAGACTAATTGTTAAAAATAAGCACCTCCTTTCATAACTGTCAAAGGCGTCATGGTTATTCATAGCAGCAAAACAAAAACGAGATATGATCAAAATAAAATAATGGCAAACAAATGATTAAATACGTAGTAAATGATGTGAATGTGGTCTTATTAATCGTGGGTACAGTTTTTATCCAATTCTTGCTCTACACAAGATTTGTTTGTGTTTCCATACGTGGACTCAGCAATCCAAATTCAGTGACATAGACAGTGACTTGATTATTATGTCACCTTAGCAACTTAAAAGATATACTAAACTACTTAAGATAAGCAAGTTGATGCAGAAAGTCGAACCGATTTAACATTTTTACTGCTTCATACAGCCATTTCGTCCATTCAGAAATCTTTTGTGGTCCTAAAGGTCCATCGATGTGTGCTATTGTCTCCAATGACCGACACATTTGAGGAAATACAGCTAGAGATGAGGGATTCCATTCAAAATGAGTCTCATGATCTTGCAAACGACGTTGATGGAACAGCCTGTTAAACGACCTTAGAAGTGCGGAAACTATGGAAAGTTCTGTAGGCTGGTTCGCACCTGGGACGGCGATCTATGTAAACGTAGGATCTAATCTCAGTAGTCCATGTTTTAGTTTAGTTTTTCTGCTTTTTTATGTATGCTTATGTGTGCTTTTAAATTAACTTTGTGATATTAGCATGTATATTACACTGTAATAGTGCTTTAACCCTCAGATAGTAATACTTGTGTAACATACTAGAATTCAGTATTTACCTCTATTTTATAAATCTAACTTCTAATGCTACCTGTCTGTGATTAGGTATGTGCTGTTTTGCTTTTGTACCTATATTGTCTTTACTTGTTAAATCATCCTGTGATATTTACTTGCTATTTCTTAACTAGCTTTGAATTTACCTGCATGCTGTTTGTCGCAGGAATATCACTACATTGCTAATGGTTATTGTTTTAAATATGCGACGTTAAATAATAAATCTTGTATTTGTATCATGTTATCGTATCTTGTAGGGTCCCTGTTTATCTTTACTGTAGTTTGTCTTACACACAGTTACCTACCCTTAATTCCGTTTTGGGGATAAGTGTAGCACATGTGGCAAGGACACGTCCGTTGATCACTATGATTAGTCGGTAAGAGCGATAGTATAACAGTTTTAAAGTTCATGGTTCGAATCCCAGTCTAGCCTTGCTAATGTTTAATTCAGAGCACTGATGTTGATTACTTTTGGTATATTTCGCCTTGATTATTTTTAGAAAATTCCCTGAAGGTATTATTGTCTTTCAGAAAGGATTTATGAATGCGTAGCTTCAGTCTTTGGCAGCAGTATAAGGGTTTCGTGGGTTTTTTTCAGATTCACAGCTTGCTTTGCATGACTTAATGAATCTGTATTCCTTTACACAGGACTCTGATTAACATGTTTTTGTTGTAAAGTGAAGTAAGCCGTGGACATGTTACACGATGAACCAGTCACATAACGTTCGGTACTGATGACCCCTAAAGGTCGAGATATTGTTGGTGGCGAGTTGTTTCGACTACTTGATAGTGCACCACGTAAGTAACGACGAAATGAAGACGACAAAGGAACCGTTACTTACAAAGCTTTATTAGTGAGACTCAACGTAACATCTGTTGGCGTTTAACACCAAGATCTATTGACACATAATATACAATTTGCATTCATGTTTTATTAACAAGATTCCAAACCTCTCATCATACAATACTAAGAGATTATTTTTTACTTAACTCACGTTTGTAAACTTCCTACATTCCCACTTTCCCCATAAGCACTGCCCAAATGTTAGTGATTTACCTAATACCGACTACAATATTCCGTCTTTGCGTATTACAGAGTTATCTTCTCTTGGGAGCATGTATTGATGGTTACGTCATTGGTTTGTGCGAGAAAATTACGTCGTTTTCTCAAAAAATGATAACGTTACTCTCACAAACAAGTGACGTAACAATCAATACCTGCTCCCAAGAGAAGATAACTCTGCAATAAGCAAAGACGGAATAGCTGAGACCATACACATCGCAGCTGGCTCTCTCCAGACGAGTCCGAAAAAAGCACGATGTTCAGAAATGCATTAATAACTGTGTACTTTTAAAACCGATACTTAAGTAATGATCAAAAGGGCATACCGTTAAAGTACTGATGATGTCGTTAAGATAATTGTCATAATGTAAAACACTTAACAATCCCACTTCATTGTTTTCTTTCAAAAAATATTAATGTAAGGTATTGTCATGTCGTTAAAATGTTTTTAACGCTACGTTAAATGACAGATTGACCACACGTTTCTGCATTCACACTACGATCATCTTTCTCATATGATCTGCATCCTAAGGCTATACACGTAATGAAGTAATGAAAATAAAACCCTCTTCAATGAAATAGAATAGAAAACTGTCACACTCTCACATCTAGACGCTTTCCCCGGTTAAAACTGATATTTACATCTCGTCACATCGTGATGAATCAATATTTACGTGGAATGCTTTAATATTCCTCATCCATTATTTAGTTCGGATGGATTTTGTCTTCTTTAATTATGATGTATTGTTGTTCCGGTTCATACATTTACATCTGTAAATGGCTGTTTGGGGGTTGCTCAGAAGAAGATGAAAGTTGGTCCGTGTTTCTTCGTGCAAAATCCCTTACAAATTTACATGCCGCTAATATGCAATTGAATGGATGCAATTATTTCTACTGCATGACCGTCGGTCCTTGTGGAATCAGATAGAATCTTTAAACCGCGGAAATACCGTGTTACTCACACTCGAGGTCCTGGTATGGCACTGTGAGCGAATGTAATCGACAGACTTTCGCTGGAGATTTATCATTGGGAGGTAAACGCCGTTTTTTCTATTGCTGTAAGAACGATTATTTATGTTTAGGCTACTTTTCCTCCCACCAACGACTTCTCGGTTATGTTTACCTGCCGGTGTGCACCAATCTGATACAAGTGTCTGGTCATTGCCGAAACTATCAGACTTTTTCTTTAACCAATCATTTTTATCTGAGTTTTTAATCGAAATGTGAGACCGCCGCCTGCTCCTTTCCTCTGACTTCATTTGTTCACCATTATGGAGAGAAACTTTGGCTTTCGTGTTTATTTCCGTTCCAATACAATTGTGATTTTCGATTGATTTGTTTAAGAGGTTTTTTTCAGGTTGTTTTCTTATAGGAGGTAGCAAGTTTCTAGAAAGCTGCGCGCTTGGTATATCACGCAGTGGAACGGGAACACGCTCGTGCGTTTGAGATTTCTGTGTAGTCTGGACTACTCGCGAGGAGGAAGTAGGGGTTGTCTCGTTTGACATCGAGCAACAATTGCCAAACATCAAGTTTATTTCAGAAACATCTGAATCCGATATACCAGACACTGTATCGAGTATTTTCGTTGTTTTATGAGAACTTGAACAAACTTTGGCGGTGTCGCTGTTTTTTCTTTGACCTATATCTGATTTGCTACTTTTTCCACCGATTTTCTGTGAATATTCGCTTAGTCTTCTGAAAATACTTTTAGGTTTTGATGCTGATGACTTTTTGTTATCTCGAATCTCTTCATCATCATTTTGATCGAGGTTGATTCTTGAGAAAAACTGAATGTGCTTGACTTGGGTTCTGTTCTCACCCCTCTGTGAAACTGTACTGTTTCTTATGTTAGTTTCGTGCATCGTCTGGTGGTTATACATCTGGTCTGAATCCACGGAGTCCATTGGAGTCCGGATCACTGACGACAGATCGAAAAACATGTCGCCATTGCAGGTCGATAAAGCCGAGCCCTCATCGTCACTATCATAAAATGTGAAGGCAGTTGACGGAGTAGACTCCCGATAAGAGAAGTAAGAGGACATTTCTGGAAAACAAACGAGATCGACTAAACAACAGTCACACTTGCAACAAATACTTATCACATCTGTATACTAGGATTGGCTTAACACGTTTGCTGTGAAATAGATCTGGTAAACGATGATCACCTACCTGAACGTTGTTCTTTGACTAGATCAAAAGATTGTCATAAACTCCAGGTTTAAAAATACAACAGTAACATTTTCATGTTTCTTGAATTTTTACTTCGTTAAAGACTGCTTTTGATAGAGATCAGTGTCATTGCTTTTCTTTATATACGAGTAGCCTGATTTTTACCTGGAGATTATCACCTTTTTGGAAGCAATTTATGTTTAGATATCATTTATATTAAATACATACGCATGTATAATAAATGTTAATATTGAACAATTAACACTTCTCTGTTAACTCTCTCCGTACCGCAACTCCGGTCCGGATTCCGTACCGGATGTACTAATTAGACTCGCCCCCGCGCATATAACAACATGGCGGATTTTTAATGTACTTTTTAGACTAGGTGTAACTGCCGCAAGAGTTAAACAGGTAACCGTGAACAAATATTGTTATTGTTTCATGTTCTGGTTCATAGACAAACACTTCTTCATTTTCGCAGCATAATGACTAACTGGTAGCTGATTATGACGGAGAAATCGACATTTGTCTGGCAATAAACGATACGATTCCTTGTATTTAACACAGCGTTGTAGTGCAGGTTTCCAATGGGGATTGATTATGGTTACGAATGTGGAGTCGTTGATTTTTTTTTCTAAATACAAGTAGATTTCATCAAGACTTATATTAGAATATTCAAATTTACTTCCATAAGTCTGCACAAATATCTGATGATGAATTTACGAGTTTTCGTATCGAATTAAGTTGCCGCCATCTTGTTTACATTTGAGGCACCAAACGCAAACATCTTGCGGCAAATGCGAAAACATTAAGTCACATAATAAAAAAGTGTACTCTACACAAATAAAATTATTTCTTCCAAACTGATGGGTTCTGATTTTAGCGACAATTAATTGTTTTTCCGCGAAAGTCTCGTGCGATAACCAAATAAACATCAGGCAGGTTACATCAAAGTCTCTTGTCGTGTGTACACGACAACGGAGATGAGACGGCCCTTTATTTTGTCGTCTGTACACGACAATGGGGACCAGGATGACATATTGTTGTCGTGTATACACGACAACGGTACGGAAAGAGTTAAAAGATGTATTTTAAACACCTGCATTGTCCGTTATGAAATCGGATACATACTTAGGAATGGTAGGTGAAACGAGTGATCAACAATATAGACATTTTTTTTTTACTTTTACCTATCTTAAAAACAACCAAAACGCAAAAATCGCGATGATACGAAAATAGACAATCCAAAATTCAATTTTGTCTGGTCAATTCCTCCCAAAGGAAAGTTTGATAATAAGAATGCTTTGGATTTGCAAACAAAAACAGTAATTAAACTAAAAACAGTAGTTAAAACTAAAACCAGTAGTTGAAAGTGATTTTATTTCTAGAGTGAACACCATGATCATATACCATCCCATATAATCGAATCAATATTACGAAAGTTTTACTTTGTCTTTATGAGTCTTGCCACTAATGTATATACAAGTAATTTCCGTGAAATGGTTTCTCTTAAACATAAGTTCAATGCAAAACATACCTATCTCTGGCCATTCCGTAAAAAATCATCAGACATCCCTATCTTAAATTCCTTTAAATAGAGGCATACAATACTAACCTGAGAAAGTGATAACGTGAACAAACAAAATGCTTAATGCCATCTCTGAAAACATATAATAAACAATACTTACCGGTGTAGTCGCACTTGTTCGTCGTACTAGTTAATGCCTGTGAAGCTTACTGCCGCTACTATAGATTTCTATCGAATAAAACACCAGCTTTATACAGTTGTTCTTGGTAACGTCGTCTATAAACAGCCAACCACAGACTATCACTTGGCCAGTACGACACGCCTACCAGTGCGGAACACCTACCAGTACCGCACGCCAACCAGTATCTGTACACTGTATCTGTATTGTGAAAAATCCCTCCTTTCTAGAAGCACCCCGAGCTTTATCGCGCAGGTAGAAGGATTCTCTATTTGTTGTCATTAACAGTTATTTCGAGCTGTCGTCAGGGTGTACATTGTATCTCTGGAAAAGGTTACGGGTTATGTACAGTTCGCTACAAAGTAACACAGGCTATACTTTATACAGCATGCACAGTTCCCACATACTGTCATAGATAATGAAGTGTATTTTTATATATACAAGCGGGCAGGGGTTAATCACAAACTGCGGTATATGGAGAAGCGCAATACTATCGAAAGAAAATATTATGTATATAATCACCACACACTTTTGGACTGCAGGTTGGAGAGACTGTTCGCACACATAACCCTGCGTCACATCACCGTATACGTAGAAGTAGTAGAATTCAAATTCCTTTCTTCTTGTTAGCGGGGAGGTTTTGTAGTAGTTTCTATCGTCGGCGATGAAGAGCGGAGCACAGTCTTGGTACATCTGTTGCGTTTGATGCATCGAGTATCATACCGGTGCTGATGTCTACGTTGGTGCATAGGCAATGATCCCCAATCCTCTTACTGTGGCTTTCGAAGCGTAAAGAGTTACGGACAATCTAGAATAAAGTGTTTCCTGGTTTCTGCAGCCTGTTTGGAGAGAAGACATGTTGGGCCAATCGCATTCTGATTTAATACATTCCTATTGCCCTGGAGAAGATACGTTCCAGTGAGTAGTCGAAGTTTGGTGTGTAGACGCTGTATATCTCCTTTATCAGGCAACAATGTATCAAGAGCGGGGTTCATTCTCTCTGCTCGAGAGTTCCTGGAGTTAATGTATTTTAAGTAGGTGAAGTAGGCTGATTGATTGGTATTCCAGTCCTCCCAGTACGCATGTATGTGTTTCTTGACTTCTACTTTCCATGTTGCGTATTTCATGGTGGATTCCATGATGTCGAGTGCACTAGGAAGGTCGTACTCTGCAAGGAGGTTGGATACTTCTTGGTACCAGCAGTCCTATTTTGTTTTCTTTGTCAGTAGTTTTCTTCTGGCCAACTCGTTTTCAGCACAAGATGTTAGGGCTATTGATCCAAATCGACCCATGATGTTCTAATGAATCCTCGCCTTTAGAAGGAGTGCGCCGGTCTGTATGTAAACGGCCACATCAGAAACGTTGTCTGGAAGCGAGAATTTTTGTTTCATCATTTTCCTATGCTGCGTTTCCATTTATTCCAGGCTTCTATCCGTATGTACTTGTACCTCAAGGCTGTATATTAGAGTTGGAATTACGTAAGTGTTTAGAATATGGAGGTCCGTAGCTGGGTTCAGGCCATTTTCCCGTGTAGTCCAGTACCCATTAGGCTATACAGCATGCTCCTTCCCTTTTTGATGTTATTTTGTATCATAACAGGCGCC
This sequence comes from Mizuhopecten yessoensis, assembly GCF_002113885.1. Lineage (NCBI taxonomy): Eukaryota > Metazoa > Mollusca > Bivalvia > Pectinida > Pectinidae > Mizuhopecten > Mizuhopecten yessoensis. The sequence goes on along the minus strand of NW_018408849.1, from coordinate 274,458 downwards.
GAATGGTTTGGATTGCCGTGATGAATGATTCCGAGATGCGTCACCTCTTGGGCGACGGGTAACTTATCTTCACCAACAGTCCACTGGTGTATGGTCTGTTCATCCACTGGATTCTTGCATGACGCAGATAGTACTATTCACGTTTTTGATTGCAGGGTGAAGAGATGTTCGTCACTATAATCGTTCGCAATATTTAGTAAGGCTTGGAGTCGAGCACAGGTATGATAGATTAGCGTGATGTCGCGGCGCAGGTTGGAGCGGCAAAGTTGATTGTATCTATTTTTGCTCCGATGTTGGATTCGACGATCCGGTCTAGCAAGTTGTTTATATAGATTTTGTACAGATATGTGCTCAAAATGCCTCCTTGACGAACACCTTGTTGGATATGTATGCTTTTGAATGACGATCCTGCCATTTGATAGAGGTTTGCGCATTGATGTTGAGATGGTGAATTAATTCCCAGGTCCTTCCCTGGATCCCGTCTTGAAGAGCTTTCGGTCCAATATGTTATGGTTGACAATGTCGAATGCCGCTTTGGCATCCATAAAAGCAACATAGCTGTTCGGTGAGGCCTAATTGATGATAACATCGCGTAGAATCAATCCACTTCGAAGTGGTGCAACACCCTTAGTGAAGCCTCTTTGGTGACCATTCTGTTGTCGGTCAAACAACATCTGGACCCTAATGCGAAGGACTGCACCAGGGTGTTTATGATAACCGGGAGTACAGTGATACCTCGGTAGTTCTGTGCCTCTTTCTTCAGCCCTTTCATCTTGTATATTGGGGTTAACTGGCCAGATTTCAAGCAATCTGGGACACTCCCGTTGTAGATGTACAGGTTGAAAAGGGTGGTGAGGACCATAATGAAGACATTTAGAGCCTTATGATTGTTCAAGGTGGATATCGCTTCTTCTATCTTCCTTAGGGTGACCTTTAATCAGATGTTGCCTGCTGACATTGGCAGATTGATTTGATGACATCGACGTCGTACTGGATGTTACCCATACTATCCACCACCTGCTGGTGTTTTTGTGTAGCTGGGGTTGCAAGTCTTTTGAAGTGATTCTGCCACCCTATAAGAATGTCCGAAGGATTAGTTAATACCTCATCGTCGACAACGAGTTCTGTTAGGGTATCGCATGAGGACTTCCTTACTCTGTCTATGAGACTGTAGAATATCCCTTTGTTGTCCCTCTTTGCTTCCACGACTTCTTCCAGGTTTCGTCTCTCCTTTTGGCGATCTCCATCCTTCTTTGTTTTCGGAGCTCTTTCTTAATGTCTACGCATATCAGCAAGTGTGCGCTTGTTGGTTTGTTACTGTCTTTCCATTGTTTAAGGACTACTGTGATAGACACTGTGGCCTTGGTGATGGCTGGGTTCCACACATGTTTCTTTCCCCTTTTAACCATGCTGGAATGTGGGGAGACCCTTGCAGCAGCACTCGAGAACAGCCCAACAATCTGTAGTGTGATCAGATCGGAAGATGGAACTCCCAAGTCAACTTTCTACAGGTTCTGTGAGAGTGTACGTCGGTACCAGCTTTTGTCCACCTCATTCCAGTTGATCTTCTTGCACACTGACTTTTCTGTCTGGTCGCAGTGCCTGTTCCAGAACTCAAACTCTATTATGACATTGGATGATGATCGGATGTGTTATCCTGCAGGTCATCGATCCTCATGATATTTGGGAGGCCGTTGTCCTGGGTATATGTGCGGTGAAACAATATATAGTCTATGGTAGATGTATCCCTGCTATTTGCATGTTCGAAGGTCTACAACGTACTAGTTGTTTGGTATCCACATGAGTCCATACATTTGTCAAGCTTCTTCTGACGAGGTGAAGACTTGGTGAGATTCGTATTCATATCTCCAGCGATGACTATATCATGCATTGTGAAGTACTTACTAGTAATTTCATGTAGTATGAGTAGGCAGTTGTCAGAATCAATCTCATAGCTTTTCGTGTTCCTGCTAGGCATGTACACACCTTTAATCAGTAATGGTCTGCCGTTTCCTTTAATCTCGATACAGTCGATCCGTTCGTTCCCTTCGTCGTAATTAGTGACCAGGTGACCAATATTACTGTTTCATAGGATCCCAACTCCACCATAGCCCCTTGGTCTTTGCGTCGGGGGGATCGGGTTATTCTTTTCCAGAGATTTACCTGAACAACAAAATTTCCGTTTATGAAGCGCGTGATAGTACAGCCAATGCTCCTGCAGGCATATAACTGAGGCTCTGCTACAGAGGTATTCAATACAGTCAACGGCGTAATTAAATTTATTGCAGTTAAGTGATATTATGAAAAGTTTATCTTGTCCTGTTAGCTCGGGTTCCTTTTTGTTGGGCTGTCGTCCTAAATAGACTGTGTGATCGAACCTTCATAGTGGCTATTTTGTTCCATGCAGAGGTTGGCATTTGACTGCCAGGCGAGTTCTTCAAATTTATTGCCCAGCTTCTCAAGATGTACGTCTAGTTCCATAGGATCTGGAGTGTACTGCTGTGGATGAGGGACAGGGTTTTTTGACCGCTTCACTATCGACGAGCACTTTGTTGTCACCTGTAGCCAGTATGACTTACCTACCAGTATGACACGTGTAACGAACGTTACCTACACACTCGGGTTCGACTGCCGCTTTCGCGTGCAGGTTCCATGGATTGTAAATATGTATGAAATAGTATTTAGGAAGCAGAGATTGGTGACAAAAACAACTTAGGCAGATATAGATTTCGCACGTTTATTGTACATTTCAACTTAACAGTATTACACGACACGTGGCGGCAGGTGGGTTTCTAAGTTTTCACCACAATTCGGTGAAATAAACAATACAACATGACCCTGTCTAAAGTTCGTACGCACTCCACATTCGAGTGAGATACATTGTAACTAATTCTAAAGCTCTCCACGAGATAACTCCAACACGTGCTCGAGAAAATACGGCTATCACTTCCGCTCAATAGCTTTCCCGTTATATTAACCCTTCTACGTTTGCTACATTCCTTCACGTGAGCTAAAGGAGCCTACCGCTCATAGAAACCCTCACTGAATGTCCAAAACATTTAGGGCGGAGAATGCTTAGCCACCACCTACGGGCTATCAATAACATCCCTCTTTCAAACGGTATGACAACCGGCATGTCTCCCGAAAAATACATCAAAGTTCACCTTTTAAATTAACGCTATAGTACACAAATACTACTAGAAACCTACGTTCACAGCCCCGAATTCTGGAAGGATGGGTGACATAGAGTAATTAAATCATTGGATTAGACAGCTGAAAAAACGCTGCTTACCTGGATGATGTCGGGAATCAAAGTGCCGTATTCAAGAAGCCCTTTTGATTATTTCCGGTAGCGGCCGGATCCCCGGTCGGCTAATTAGGCGGAACGCAAAGCCCCAAAACCTTGGTGCGTTACACACGCATACCAGCACGACTCACCTGCCAGTAAGACTCACCTAACAGTATGACACGCCTACAAGTACGACCCGCCAACAAGAACGACCCGCCTACCAGTATGACACGCCTACCAGTATGATACGCCTACCAGTACGACACGTTTACAAGTACGACACGTTTACCAGTATGACACGCCAACCAGTATGACACGCCTACCAGTACGACAAGCCTACCAGTATTACACCCCTACCAATATTACACGCCTACCAGTATTACACGCCTACCAGTACGACACGTTTACAAGAACGACACGTTTACCAGTATGACACGCCTACCAGTACGACACGTTTACAAGTATTACACGTTTACCAGTATGACACGTTTATCAGTACGACATGTTTATCAGTATGACACACCTACCAGTATTACACGCCTACCAGTACGACCCGCCAACAAGTACGACACGCCTACTAGTATGACACGCCTACCAGTATTACACGTCTACCAATACGACACGCCTTCCTTACTGGTCCGTACCGACCCGCCAACAAGTACGACCAGCCAACAAGTACGACACGCCTTCCGTCAACAACAAACGGCTTCATTGGACTCTTAGCTGTATCTACAAGACTCTTATCTTTGTTTGAACTCTGTCAACAATAATGTAACAATTTCGCATGATAGTTTAAACTTTTACAAAAGATATAACTGGATAAATAAATAAATGAATACATAAACAAATCAAATTAACAGACGAAAAAGGCTTGATTTATTGAGAACATTAACCGCTAGGTAAATGTGCGTGTAAGTCGATAGGTTCAATAACATATTTATTATTGTTTTTGGTTTCTGAAAACGCTGAACTTATGTAGGTGTTTTTTTCTATGTATACTTCTTTGAAATAAATGAATTAATGTATATTTGTGTGCTGAAATAGTTTACTGTCTACCCGATGAGGTTTGCTACACATAACTGAAGATGCGTATTCGGAGGACTGGATTACCACTCAATAAGCCTTCTTCACCTCCTTAAAATACATTAACTCAAGGAATTTTCGAGCAGGGAGGATGCACCCCGCCCTAGATTGCCTGATAAAGGAGATATACACCGTCTGCACACCAAACTCCGACTACTCACTGGAACGTATCTTCTCAAGGGCAATAGGAGTGTATTCAATCAGAATGCGATTGACCCAACATGTCTCCTCTGCAAATAGGCTGCAGAAACCAAGGAACACATTATTCTGGAATGTTCGCAACTCTCTACGCTATGAAAGCCACAGTAAGAGGAGTGGGATTATTGCCTAGGCACCAACGTAGACATCAGCACCAGTATGATACTCGATGCATCAAACGCAACAGATATACCAAAACCAATTTTTAGAAACGTCTAACTTATTACAAGAAGACTGTGCTCCTCTCTTCATCGCCAACGATAGAAACTACTACAAAACCTCCCCGCTAACAATTAAGAAGAAAGGACTTTGAATTCTACTACTTCTACGTATACGGTGATGTGACGCAGGGTTATGTATGCGAACAGTCTCTCCAACCTGCAGTCCAAAAGTGTGTGGTGATTATATACATAATATTTTCTTTCTATAGCAGTGCGCTTCTTCATATACCGCAGTTTGTGATTAACCCCTGCCCGCTTGTATATATATAAACAAACTTCATTACCTATTACAGTATATGTGAACTGTGCATGCTGTATAAAGTATAGCCTGTGTGTCTTTGCAGCGAACTGTACATAACCCGTAACCTTTTCCAGAGACACAATGTACACCCTGACGACAGCTCGAAATAACTGTTAATGACAACAAATAGAGGATCCTTCTACCTGCGCGATAAAGCTCGGGGTGCTTCTAGAAAGAAGGGATTTTCCACAATACAGATACAGATACTGGTTGGCGTGCGGTACTGGTAGGCGTGCCGCACTGGTAGGCGTGTCGTACTGGCCAAGTGATAGTCTGCGGTTGGCTGTTTATAGACGACATTACCAAGAACAACTGTATAAAGCTGGTGTTTTATTCGATAGGAATCTATAGTAGCGGCAGTTAGCTTCACAAGCGTTTACTAGTACGACGAACAAGTGCGACTAAACCGGTAAGTATTGTTTATTATATGTTTTCAGGGATGGCATTAAGCATTTTGTTTGTTCACGTTTTCACTTTCTCAGGTTAGTATTGTATGCCTCTATTTAAAGGAATTTAAGATAGGGATGTCTGATGATTTTTTACGGAATGGCCAGAGATAGGTATGTTTTGCATTGAACTTATGTTTAAGAGAAACCATTTCACGGAAATTACTTGTATATACATTAGTGGCAAGACTTATAAAGACAAAGTAAAACTTTCTTAATATGGATTCGATTATATAGGATGGTATATGATCATGGTGTTCACTCTAGAAATAAAATCACTTTTAACTACTGTTTTTAGTTTTAACTACTGTTTTTAGTTTTAACTACTGTTTTTAGTTTTAACTACTGTTTTGAGTTTTAACTACTGTTTTTGTTTGCAAATCCAAAGCATTCTTCTTAACAAACTTTCCATTGGCAGGAATTGACCAGACAAAATTGATTTTTGGATTGTCTATTTTCGAATGATATATATTTTTGTCATGTGATATGTTAACATGATAGGTCGAAATGTAGGACGAAGAGTTTTTTAATCATTATTAGGGGGGGGGGGGGGGGGGGGGGGGTAGGCTAGGGAAGAAACCGCCATTTTCGCGTTTTGATTGTGTTTAAGATAGGTCAAAGTAAAATGTAAATATATATATTGTTGATCACTCGTTTAACCTACCATTCCTAAGTATGTATCCGATTTCATAAAGGAAAATGCAGGTGTTTAAAATACATAATACATCTGTTAACAGAGAAGTGTTAATTGTTCAATATTAACATTTAATATACATGCGTATGTATTTAATATAAATGATATCTAAACATAAATTGCTTCCAAAAAAGGTGATAATCTCCAGGTAAAAATCATATAAAGAAAATCAATGGCCACTGATCCGTAACAAAAGCAGACTTTAACGTAGGCCACTTATTAATAGAAATGCAAGGGACATGAAAAGGTTACAGTTGTATTTTTAAACCTGGAGTTTGTGACAATCTTCTGATCTAGTCAAAGAACAACGTTCAGGTAGGTGATCATCGTTAAACCAGATCTATTTCACAGTAAACGTGTTAAGCCAATCCTAGTATAGAGATGTGATAAGTATTTGCTGCAAGTGTTACTGTTGTTTAGTGGATCTCGTTTGTTTTCCAGAAATGTCCTCTTACTCCTCTTATCGGGAGTCTACTCCGTCAACTGCCTTCACATTTTATGATAGTGACGATGAGGGCTCGGCTTTATCGACCTGCAATGGCGACATGTTTTTCGATCTGTCGTCAGTGATCCGGACTTCCATGGACTCCGTGGATTCAGACCAGATGTATAACCACCAGACGATGCACGAAACTAACATAAGAAACAGTACAGTTTCACAGCGGGGTGAGAACAGAACCCAAGTCAAGCACATTCAGTTTTTCTCAAGAATCAAACTCGATCAAAATGATGATGAAGAGATTCGAGATAACAAAAAGTCATCAGCACCAAAACCTAAAAGTATTTTCAGAAGACTGAGCGAATATTCACAGAAAATCGGTGGAAAAAGTAGCAAATCAGATATAGGTCAAAGAAAAAACAGCGACACCGCCAAAGTTTGTTCAAGCTCTCATAAAACAACGAAAATACTCGATACAGTGTCTGGTATATCGGATTCAGATGTTTATGAAATAAACTTGATGTTTGGCAATTGTTGCTCGATGTCAAACGAGACAACCCCTACTTCCTCCTCGCGAGTAGTCAAGACACCACAGAAATCTCACACGCACGGGCGTGTTCCCGTTCCATTGCGTGAAATACCAAGCGCGCAGCTTTCACGAAACTTGCTACCTCCTATTAGAAAACAATTCAAACAACCCGATAAAAAACTCTTAAACAAATCAATCGAAAATCACGATTATATTGGAACGGATATAAACACGAAAGCCAAAGAATCTCTCCATCGTGGTGAACAAATGAAGTCAGAGGAAAGGAACCGGCGGCGGTCTCACATTTCGATTAAAAACTCAGATACAAATGATTGGTTAAAGAAAAAGTCTGATTGTTTCAGCAATGACCAGACACTGGTATCAGATTGGTGCACACCGGCAGGTAAACATAACCAAGAAGTCTTTGGTGGGAGGAAAAGTGAAAGGAAAAGTAGCCTAAACATAAATAACGGTTCTTACAGCAACAGAAAAAACGGCGTTTACCTCCCAATGATAAATCTCCAGCGGAAGTCTGTCGATAGCATTCGCTCACAGTGCCATACCAGGACCTCGAGTGTGAGTAACACGGTATTTCCGCGGTTTAAAGATTCTATCTGATTCCACAAGGACCAGCGGCCATGCAGCAGAAATATCTGCATCCGTTCAATTGCATATTAGCGGCATTTAAATTTGTAAGGGATTTTGCACGAAGAAAAACGGACCAATTTTCATCTTCTTCTGAGCAACCCCCAAACAGCCATTTACAGATGTAAATGTATGAACCGTAACAACAATACATCATAATCAAAGAAGACAAAATCCATCCGAACTAAACAATGGATGACGAATAATAAAGAATTGCACGTAAATATTGATTCATCACGATGTGACGAGATGTAAATATTAGTTTTAACTGGGAAAAGCGTCTAAATGTGATTGTGTGACAGTTTTCTATTCTATTTCATTGAAGAGGGTTTTATTTTTATTCCTTCATTACGTGTATAGCCTTAGGATGCAGATCATATGAAAAAGATGATCGTAGTGTGAATGCATAAACGTGTGGTCAATCTGTCATATAACGTAGCGTTAAAAACATGTTAACGACATCATTAGTACTTTAACGGTATGCCCTTTTGATCATTTCCTAAGTATCGGTTCTAAAAGTACACAGTTATTCATGGATTTCTGAACATCGTGCTGTTTTCAGAGTCGTCTGGAGAGAGTGAGCCGTGTACGGTCTCAGCTATTCCGTCTTTGCGTATTGCAGAGTTATCTTCTCTTGGGAGCAGGTATTGATTGTTACGTCATTGGTCTGTGTGAGAAAATTACGTCGTTTTCTCAAAAATTGATGACGTTTTTCTCATAATAATAATAATAATAATATACAACATTTGTATAGCGCCATATATAATTTGTAAAATTACTCTAAAGCGCTTTACAACATATGGATAATAGTAATGCTAATTGTGAAAACCAAAAAAACAAAGGCTTGCAATCACTCTTATACATTTAAGCAAGCAATGTGCACAACATGCAATCAGTCATGGTCACGCTCACAAACAAGTGACGTAACAATCAATACCTGCTCCCAAGAGAAGATAACTCTGCAATACGCAAAGACGGAATATTGTAGTCGGCATTCGGTAAAACACTAACCTTTGGGCAGTGTTTATTGGGAAAGTGGGAATGTCGGAAGTTTACAAACGTGAGTTAAGTAAAAAAAACAATCTCTTAGTATTGTATGATGAGAGGTTTGTAATCTTGTTAATAACACATGAATGTAAATTGTATATTGCGTGTCAATAGAGCTTGGTGTTGAATACCAACAGATGTTACGTTGAGTCTCACTAATAAAGCTTTGTAAGTAACGGTTCCTTTGTCGTCTTCATTTCGTCGTTACTTACGTGGTGCACTATCAAGTAGTCGAAACAACTCGCCACCAACAATGTCTCGACCTTTAGGGGTCATCAGTACCGAACGTTATGTGACTGGTTCATCGTGTAACATTTCCACGGCTTACTTCACCTTACAACAAAAAACATGTTAATCAGAGTCCTGTGTAGAGGAATACAGATTAATTAAGTCATACAAAGCAAGCAACTGTGTGTACGACGAACTACAGTAAAGATAAACAGGGACCCTTACAAGATACGATAACATGATACAAATACAAGATTATTTATTTAACGTCGCATATTTAAAACAATAACCATTAGCAATGTAGTGCTATTCCTGCGACAAACATCATGCAGGTAAATTCAAAGCTAGTTAAGAAATAGCAAGCAAATATCACAGGAGAATTTAACAAGCAAAAACAATAAAGGTACAAAAGTAAAAACAGCACATAAGTAATCACAGACAGGTAGCATTAGAAGTTAGATTTATAAAATAGAGGTAAATAATGAATTCTAGTACATGTATGTTACGCAAGTATTACTATATGTGGGTTAAAGCACTATTACAGTGTAATATACATGCTAATATCGCAAAGTGTAAAATTTGACCGGATATACACCAGTATAGTGTGATTTAAAATAGGGACAATGTTGTTTATTGTAACTTTAAAAAAATGCTAGAAGCATTTAATTTAAAACATATATACTGCGAGAGATTATATACAATCATAAAGCATAAAGAACGTAAAAGCATACAAGTCATACATGATAATAAAACAGATATAGCAAATTTAGTAAAAGGGAGAAAACTCATATAAACTCCCCTTACAGTTCTAGGTGAAAGGTAGGGAGTATAGTGGGAAGGAAAAAAGAAGGGTTTGGGTTTGTATTGACAAACTACTGGCAGAAAGATGCCCGAACAAGCATGTGATTGGGCAACCCCTACCGACTAAACCTGATCTCCAGTCTCCAAACACTAAGATATTTTATTTTATTTTTTTTATTTTTTTGGGGGGGGGGGGGGGGGGGGTAACATTTTAATTTAAATTTAAAAGCACGCAAGCATACATAAAAAAGCAGAAAAACTAAACTAAAACAAGGAGTACTAAGAAAAGATCCTACATATAAATAGATCGCCGTCCCAGGTGCGAAGCAGCCTGCAGAACTTTCCACAGTTTCCGCACTTCTAAGGTCGTTTAACAGGCTGTTCCATCAACGTCGTTTGCAAGATCATGAGGCTCATTTTGAATGGAATCCCTCATCTCTAGCTGTATTTCCTAAAATGTGTCGGACATTGGAGACAATAGCACACGTCGATGGACCTTTAGGACCACACAAGATTTCTGAATGGACGAAATGGCTGTATGAAGCAGTAAAAATGTTAAATCGGTTCGGCTTTCTGCATCGACTTGCTTATCTTAAGTAGTTTAGTATATCTGTTAAGTTGTTAAGGTGACATAATAATCAAGTCACTGTCTATGTCACTGAATTTGAATTGCTGAGTCCACGTATGGAAACACAAACAAATCTTGTGGAGAGCAAGAATTGGATAAAAACTGTACCCACGATTAATAAGACCACATTCACATCATTTACTACGTATTTAATCATTTGTTTGCCATTATTTTATTTTGATCATAACTCGTTTTTGTTTTGCTGCTATGAATAACCATGACGCCTTTGACAGTTATGAAAGGAGGTGCTTATTTTTAACAAGTGGTCTAAATTGATAAAAAAAAAAAGAAGTTAAGTGTGTCTATAAATATAATCTTGGTAACGATCGAATGTAAATCAGACAAGCTTCAATATTATTCGATTTGTTTTTACGTCCTGACAGCGTATGTGAGGTAATTTTACTGAAAATAATGTATTTAGCAATAAAATCCGTGGCATTTATGTAAAAACAAAGATATACCAAAAACGTTTTGCCAATAGTGTGCATATTATTATCGAAAGAAAATTATAATTGCATGTTCAATATGTATCATCCGGTGATATGAATTTGAAAGGGGTATACAAACCGTGATCGACGTAGGTAAATCTGTAGTGTTTTTTTTGTGTAACACCTTACACACCGTGATTAAGGTAGTATTTATCTATAGTGTTTTTTTTGTGTAACACCTTACACACCATGATCGACATAGGTATATATACATTGTATAGTGTTTTTGTGTAACACCTTACACACCGTGATCGACGTAGGTATATCTATAGTGATTATTGTGTAACACCTTACACAACGTGATCGACGTAGGTATATCAATAGTGTTTTTTGTGTAACACCTTACACACCGTGATCGACGTAGGTATATCTACAGTGTTTTTTTGTGTAACACCTTACACACCGTGATTAACGTAGGTATATCTATAGTGTTTTTTGTGTAACACCTTACACACCGTGATCAACGTAGGTATATCTATAGTGTTTTTTGTGTAACAATTACACACCGTGATCGTCGTAGGTATATCTATAGCTGCTTTTGTGTAACACCTTACACACCGTGATTGACGTAAGTATATCTATAGTGGTTTTTTTGTGTAACACTTTACACACCGTGATTAACGTAGGTATATCCATAGTGTTTGTTTGTGTAACGCCTTTCACACCGTGATCGACGTAGGTAAATCTTCAGTGTTTTTTGTGTAACACCTTACACACCGTGATCAACGTAGGTATATCTATAGTGTTTTTTGTGTAACACCTTACACACCGTGATCGACGTAGGTAAATCTTCAGTGGTTTTTTTTGTAACACCTTTCACACCGTGATCGACGTAGGTATATCTATAGTGGTTTTTTTTTGTGTAACACCTTACACACCGGGATTAACGTAGGTATATCTATAACGTTTTTTGTGTGTAACACCTTACACACCGTGATCGACGTAGGTATATCTACAGTATCTTTTGTGTAACGCCTTACACACCCTGATCGACGAAGGTATATCTATAGTGTTTGTTTGTGTAACGCCTTACACACCGTGATCGACGTAGGTATATCTATAGTGTTTTTTGTGTAACACCTTACACACCGTGATCGGCGTAGGTATATATAGCAGTCAGTTCGAAGTTTAAAGTCCTACGTGGGGTCTAGGTACATGTGTACCTCTTGCATATGTAATTTTTGTTGTTGCGAAAGCCTGTGTTCTAATGCACGCACGTGTAAGAGGTATGTAATACATCATTGCCTACCATATTTCGGCATGTACGATAGTATGTGTGTGGAATATCAGTAAGTATCAATGTTAACTCATTTGCTTTAAATAGGTTATTTGGAAAATATACATATCTAACTCATTTGCACTGGGGTCTTTTGTAATTATATATATATATATATATATTTGAAAAAGCATTGGATTGAGAACTTCAAAGCGTGCAACGAAACATGTTTATCTTTTCTATTCAATATACCTTGATTTGTTACATAGATCACTGAAAATTATTTTGATCTTAATTATGTCATAAACGTCATGTATGATAAATTAAAATGTTTTTGTTTTTTTTAATTTAATATCTTTCAAATGTGTGACCATCCGATATCATTTTTTTTCAAAATATGAACTTATTAATATGAAAATATTTTATAATGAAATAATGGAAATGAATTCTGAAACATTCGTCAAGAAAGGTTCAAGAACGCGCGTTATTTAATAAAAGTATGAGCGCCCGACTAGAAAGTCTGGAGTCGCGGGTTAGGCTGATTAGGACTAATGGGAACTTCCCTTTATCCCAGTTGTAGAGCATCCGACTAGAAAGTCTTGAATCGCGGGTTAGGCTGATTAGGAGTAAGTGGGTCTCTTACCGTTATAGTAATGAATGTATTTCTTATCAAAGAACAATTATGAAATTAAAGGGAAAAATAAGGTAAAAAAAGAAACATTTGACCTGGAATACTTTTAAACACTTTTAATACAATTTATATAACCATATCGAAATAAATATTCCAAGAGCAAGAAATATTTATTTTTTATTACAAATATAGTCAACTACCAATTCATTATAAATTTCTGACAATATTATCAGAAAACAAGAGGATAAATGTGGAAAAAGAATCACACAGAACAAATCTACATTTCTCTCTTGTTTCAGAGTGCGTGTAACATAACAAGAGTCCCGTGGGCCTTAGCGGTTACCTGAGTCCTACATTATTTTGTTGTTGTTGTTGTTGTTAAAATAATGATGTCAAAGGAGAATAATACATTATTTGTCATACAAAAAAATGTATTTCACCAGTGCGGGGTCCATCAGTCACTTATCACTACCAAGTTTGAGTATAGCTAGAGAAGTGTGTAACACATGCCCGTTTGCCACAGAAAATGTATCTCACTGTTTGGCAATTTTCTACAAAAAGTAACGAAGACCTTAACCTAGTAAATAGTTTTTTTAAATGGCAGCCCTGGCAGCCATATTAGATTTATTTCTGATCGACCCTAACAATAACAACACTTTGTCAGGACCATGCGTCGTTCATTCCTAAAAGGTTTCAGTTTAATCAGCCCTTTAGAACTTGACTTTAAGTTAAAAAAAAAATCATAATGGTGGCATTTGCGGTCATATTGGATTTCTGATCGACCCGAAAAATAACAACACTTTGTCAGGACCATGCGTCGTTCATTCCTAAAAGGTTTCAGTTAAATCGGCCCATTAGAACTCGACTTAAAGCTTGAATTTTCTTTTTCAAAATGGCGGCATTGGCGGCCATATTGGATTTCTGATGGATCCGAACACTTTGTGAGGACATTAGTCGTTCATTCCTATAAGGTTTCAGCTAAATCGGCTGACAATCAGGTGATTAATCTAAAGAGGTCAAAGATTGTGGAAATGAAACAGTTCACAATTCCACGAGATAAAATATCTTAGTAATATTAATTACTTTTTCAACGCATATGACTTAAAGTAATCTGAACTATCTCTCTACATATATAATCTTAGCATTATTGACAGAAATATCCATGACGAACAATTAATTACCAAGTTTACTAAAGGAAATAAGTGACAAATAATTATGATACTTGTCTTTTCATAAAGCCAACAAAGTATTAGGGAAAGTGATCAAATAACAGCAACATAGAGGTAGGAAAATAAAAAAAAATATTAACGTGACAGAATAAGAAGAGGAAAAAGAAAAAAACTAGAACATATGCGTTTTCATTAAAATTAATGGTATTAAATAGAATAGAGAAAAACAATATATATATTTGTATTTTTTAGTTCGTAAAATAGAAATTTTACCTCAAAAGTTATTCCAAAATATGAAAAAAAAGCATTTTGGTGATGAAAGGAAATGATAAAAGGAATTTTATTTACTGAACTCGAATAATTATGTATCAGAAAACAGAGAGTGAAGAAGCAGCAAGAATTCTAAAAATAAGAAAGTCCTCGGCAAACAGTTCTTCAGTTGTGAATTTAATTTGTTTTCTCTCCAAAAACGGGGTTTTATGTTTTGTCTTTATAACTTATGGCTATTACATTGGTAAATTCTTATCATGGACTGATACAGGAAAGGAGGGAAGGAATAAGGTGTTATATCATATCCTATACCATTCATTAATCGGGTGAGGATAACGGTGTTATAACATACCTTTTACCAACCATTGTTCGGGGGAGGATTAAGGTTTTATATCATACCCTTTACCAACCATTGTTCGGGGGAGGATTAAGGTTTTATATCATACCCTTTACCAACCATTGTTCGGAGAAGGATTAAGGTTTTATATCATACCCGTTACCAACCATTGTTCGGGGGAGGATTAAGGTTTTATATCATACCCTTTACCAACCATTGTTCGGGGAAGGATTAAGGTTTAATATCATACCCGTTACCAACCATTGTTCGGGGGAGGATGAAGGTTTTATATCATACCCTTTACCAACCATTGTTCGGGGGAGGATTAAGGTTTCATATCATACCCTTTACCAACCATTGTTCGGGGAAGGATTAAGGTTTAATATCATACCCGTTACCAACCATTGTTCGGGGGAGTATTAAGGTGTTATATCATTCCCTTTTCCAACCATTGGTCTGGGGAGGATAAATGTGTTATATCATACGCTTTACCAACCATTGTTCTTGGAAGGATTAAGGTTTTATATCATACCCTTCACCAACCATTGTTCGGGGGAGGATGAAGGATTTATATCATACCCTTTACAAACCATTGTTCTTGGGAGGGTTAAGGTTTTATATCATACCCATCACCAACCATTGTTCGGGGGAGGATTAAGGTTTTATATCATACCCTTCACCAACCATTGTTCGGGGGAAGATTACGGTATTATATTATACCTTTTACCACCCATTGTTCGGGTGATGTTAAAGGTTTTATATCATACCCTTTACCAACCATTGTTCGGGGGAGGATTAAGGTGTTATATCATTCCCTTTTCCAACCATTGGTCTGGGGAGGATAAATGTGTTATATCATACGCTTTACCAACCATTGTTCTTGGGAGGATAAAGGTTTTATATCATACCCTTTACCAACCATCGTTCGGGTTAGGGTAAAGCTGTTATATCATACCATTTTCCAACCATTGGTCTGGGGAGGATAAATGTGTTATATCATACGCTTTAACAACCATTGTTCTTGGGAGGATAAAGGTTTTATATCATACCCTTTACCAACCATTGGTCTGGGGAGGATAAATGTGTTATATCATACGCTTTAACAACCATTGTTCTTGGGAGGATAAAGGTTTTATATCATACCCTTTACCAACCATTGTTTTGGGGAGGATTAAGGTTTTATATCATACCTTTTACCAACCATTGTTCGGGCGAGGATTAAGGTTTTATATCATACCCTTTACCAACCATTGTTCGGGGGAGGATTACGGTATTATATTATACCTTTTACTACCAATTGTTCGGGTGATGTTAAAGGTTTTATATCATACCCTTTACCAACCATTGTTCGGGGAAGGATTAAGGTTTTATATCATACCCTTTACCAACCATTGTTTTGGGGAGGAGTATGGTTTTATATCATACCTTTTACCAACCATTGTTCGGGCGAGGATTAAGGTTTTATATCATCCCCTTTACCAACCATTGTTCGCGGGAGGATTAAGGTTTTATATCATACGCTTTACCAACCATTGTTCGCGGGAGGATTAAGATGTTATATCATATCCTATATCATTCATTGTTCGGTGGGAGGATTAAGGTGTCATATCATACCCTTTACCAACCATTGTTCTTGGGAGGATAAATGTTTTATATCATACCCTTTACCAACCATTGTTCTTGGGAGGATAAAGGTTTTATATCATACCCTTTACCAACCATTGTTTTGGGGAGGATGAAGGTGTTATATCATACCCTTTACNGGAGGATTAAGGTGTTATATCATACGCTTTACCAACCATTGTTCGGAGGAGGATTAAGGTGTTATATCATACCCTTTTCCAACCATTGGTCTGGGGAGGATGAAGGTGTTATATCATACGCTTTACCAACCATTGTTCTTGGGAGGATAAAGGTTTTATATCATACCCTTTACCAACCATTGTATGGGGGAAAATGAAGGTGTTATATCATACGNTATCAAACGCTTTACCAACCATTGTTCTTGGGAGGATAAAGGTTTTATATCATCCCTTTACCAACCATTTTATGGGGAAGGATATCAATACAGACATGCAGTATCCATTGATCAAACACCCGTATGACTAGGAGACTTGGAGATGTAATAGACATCATTCTGACTGCCAATCACACCACTGAAATAGTGGTTCATAACTCGATTCATTGATAATTTCAATGGATAATTTCATTAACATACATAACGCTACATGTTCCAACAGTATGAAGAATATTTTGTAATACCGTTATCATATAATGGACTTTATTTGCAATTTATACTGATGAGTCAGAGAAAAAATAATTAAATCATCCATTAATATCTTCATATTTCTCAGTAATGTGTGTTAATATTGGATTGATCAGTGTCATCAGTTATATAAAACTGGTTTATTTCCTTCAGTAATCTCAAACAAATTGCTTAATAACTTAACCGAGTTCCCATACAGAGAGAAAGGTGCCGTATCGGTGTCATTGCCTATATACATCTAATTTATTTCTCGAATATCGGATTTCGTGTACAACACATTTTTTAAGGTTCCGATCAAATATTATAAGTAGTTGAAGTACATTACAGAATTAAGTACAATTTGCTGACGTCTACAGTGTCTTTAACACTCGACGTAGACAGCGGTATATATATTTGGACTGCAACCAGTTTTTTTCTAGTAATGCAGAATTTCATCAATAAAACTACACTGGTTTTACTTTAGAGTGTGGTATATTTAATAAATTATTTATAAACAGGATCGTCTTATCTGTCTGACGTATTAGATGAAAATCTTTCGTCACAACTGACTGATTCTACAGGTCGTTAACGACAGGTATGGTGCATAGTTAAAAACATAATAGAACACGTGACCGCCGTAAGTTTGTACTGCCGCCATATAAACCGTGTATGACGTTCAATGACGTCAGCGATGGTTTAGTAACAAAGATAAGGAAGCCATGGTATTGCCAAACATACATGACAGACCTGCAGGCGCCCGTTCCACGACGCTATTAGGGGGTAACTGTCATCTCGCTCTTGGGTCCCAGTCAAATTTCCTTTGGGAAATGATGCGTCACTGCCTAGAAATGGTCAGTTTTACAGACGCGCAACGTTCTACTCGACGTCGACACAATCTCCCGTTACCATGGTTCCGAAAGCATACTCCTCTTAGAAAGAATAGGACTCCCTTGTCTTGACAGCCATCGGCGGTGTGCAATGTATGACCCTGAAATTCATGCTCAGTGTCCCAACAACATACCATATCCTTCCGCCAAAATTAATTTCACACAAATTAATCAACCACGTTAATGAAAGGGGGAAATATCATGCTTCATTTTGGCAATACTTGATCTTGACCCTTTACCAATAGCATGTTTAGCCAACCATACGCGACAAAATATAGTCCTCTCTGCAAATATAAAATGTAAAAACTTATTATTTATTTTGCATACACACGGTACTTTACTTCATAATTTATGATAAAACATGTCAAATTACTATCATAATGTAATTATTTTAGAAAAAGACCCGTCAACTCATATCACTACGCGTTGTTGACAAGCGCCGAATCTTAAATGGTGAGGAGTGGCGAACATGCAGAGTTGTTGTGTCACCAATTACGCCGATGACCAAATACCACTATCACCTATGCAAGCTATACTTTGTAGCTATCATTGTCAGAGATTACCCTTGTTCTCTCATACTTTTTGCCAATCACTTCGCCTAACCTTGGACTTGGAGACGCTGACACCGTGTTTCATTTGACACGAGTTTCCTCCGATTAAACAAATATAATTACCGGCCTGCATAGTCTGCTGTCTTCCTTAAAATGAAAAAAAACTTTGGAATTAAACTTTGTGTTTCCCCCAGAGCCTGCATACCGTTAAGCTAACCAGCCCTTTTTCCCATTGTAATTTGTAAGCAGTGTTTTGATTGGTCAAGTCAGAAAAAGTGATATCTTTCACTTTTATAGAATAAATAATTTTCAATATTTCACTGGTAAATATGTAATAAAATGTGGTCGATGATTTAACTCGTGACATTGGGTATTGACAGTAATTCAATAGTTTTTTCGCATTAAATAAGAACCAGTACATGAGTATTATTGACATAATAGTTCATTTAACATTTTTCTTGAAAGTTGGTATAGATGTATTACAGTATATACACAGTTGTTCATTTGTAGTAAACATATAATAAAGAACATCGCGTCAAGTGAAAATGAGTGCATTCAAACTGACCGATAGGTCTATACATAGCACGCAATCTTCCGTATTAAGAGGTCCAGAGATCACCTGACTCTCAGTCACACAGACGGTGTTGTCAAAGTAAACATGTGCTGGTTCTTACTTAGTGAAGTCCGTTTTTCAAAATATTATTTGTAGAACATTGCAATTAACATTATTAATGTTATTGATTCAAACAACTTTTTTCATCTTCAACATGAATGGAACTATGTTTTAATATTTCTTCAAGTTGGCATTACAGCAGACTCACAGTGGACTGTTAGCAAACTACGCCTACATTACGTAATGACCGACATTGTATATATACACAATGTGATGTGGTCACCTGTGTTATAAAAACATATATGTTAATTTCGTCAATGGATCCAAGAATACATAATACAAATATTTTTTCTCCGACACTTATGTTGAAATGTTATCAACGTCATCAAACGGACTTGTAACAAAATTGTTGATACTTCCCTGGTAATACTTCGTAAAGAAAAGACGCAGTTATTAAGATTTGAGAATAAAACCGCGTAAACGGTATGTAAAGATAGGCTAATTCTTTCCCTTGCAAAACCGGTAATGCACCTGCAAAATGCGAGCGAAATAATTTTCTTCAACTCTCGTTCCACCGTTATTTTGATGTAATATCAACTTTTTCCATCCAGCTCGATTTTAACACACTGTTTAAAAAAAAACATAACGGCAGATGGTTTTCTTTTCCGTTTTGCCACTTTACATAAAACGTACTCAAACCCTATCATTTTCAATAGTTAAATAGGAACATGCTAGATACACGTAGTTACACAGAATGTTAGAAAGAATGGGAACATCATTCGGGTATTGTGACACAAACACAAGTCACTAACGTGCTGTTTTTATACTGCGTTGCTCTCATGTATAACTGAAAAGAAATTGCTGTAATCGTTTAAAATTGTAGAGGCATCAATTGATTAATTCTTCCAAAAATGTAAATATAATGAATATAATATATTTATGAGGTCATAACAATATTGTGTTACTGGACAGCGATTCATAGAATATGTTAAAGAACCAAATGTTGATTTGACCTTATAAATGTCGAAAAAATGAATATTCAGAATATCAATAACTCTCGTATTGTGCAGAAAAAGACATTTGAACCCTCGGGATAAGACTTCCGAAGGTAAGACTTCGCCAAAAGTAGTGCTGATTTATATGCATATTTACATATTATGTTGATTTGGTAACGATTATCGTACATTTAAAAAAAAGCGCCCTAGAGGAAATATCCCTGGAGACCGATTAGCATTTTCAGGGGAAAGCGAGAAGCAATGAGTCCAACAAGGCTTGTGTAGTCAATGACAACGCATCTTGGTAAACCACACACGTAGCTGGATCGTTGTGCGTGGGCTTTGGAGTTCTCTGTCTTACGTATTACCTGCTTATCGTTTTATCAAACAAAGACATGTTGATGTAATAAACTGTAAACATTATCCGTACAAAATGTCACGGTTAACGTAAGTGACCAGCCAATCAATGCTCTAATCCGGTGGTCTGTTAATTTCCTTTAAGGCTTTAAATGAGTGTGTTACCAACACACGTAAAAACCGCTTCTCATTAGCTACCTATTATCATACACCTACTCACCCACGTGTTTACCGATTTCGAATGACTTTTTCTGCAATTGTTTTTAATTTATGAATCAAAATAATCATCATCACTGTGTTGAGGTAACCAAATGAAATGCTTGGAAAACGAAAACTTATTCTTTTGTAAAAGAGAAAGATATGTTACACTCCAAAATGTCTATTTTTTATTTTTTATTTTTCAAATATTTTATTTCCCCCCGCCAAATATTATGTATATATATAATACTGATGAGTACATACAGATATATATAAATAGATTGATAGGAACTGCCAGGGTTGGGGTGCCCTGGAGTCAGTCCCCTACACAATATGGTGTGGAGGGATCTCATTCATTTTTCTCTGCTAATTTTATCTAAATTCAAATATTTCAATTTCATAACATTTTTTCATCAATATAACATTCAGAAATTTGATTGGGAAAAAAAATATCTGTACATAGAGTACTGGACATCTATAGAACAAGAACATACTACAACATTTCACACACAGCACACACATCCAGACGTGTTTACATATACATCAGAATCATAATCACTAAACATAAACAAAACACTTATACACACACATATACATACGTACATAACATACACTCTTACGACCTACATACATACATACATACATACATGCATAGACATGTACGTACATACACACTAACATCAGCAAGTATGCATGCACTTACATACGTACATATGCATGTAAATACAAACATGCATGCCCATTATTGCATGTGTCTATATAAGCACCAGAAAATACATATAATGTTTATGCACTCTACTAACCCGTATTGTGTTTGTTTTTGGAGAGAGAAATATTAATCAACAAAAAAACAAAATTGTAGTATACAAAAAAATCTCAAAATAAATCCTTCCATTCCATCCATCTTTGATCAAATGTTTCATTGTATACATTTTTTTACTGATAAAGCTTTCTCAATATTATATCTGAATGCAAGAAACTCATTCAAACCATTTAAACTTAACTTCTGTTTTTTTCTGGAAACAGTATATATATAATATTTTGTATACAAAATAATATAGTTAATGGGCATAGGAGCATTTTCAGTAATTCCAAAAAGTATTGTTTCCTACTTAAAATCAATGATTTTTCTTATTCTGCTATATAATCTCTCTTTTAAAACTTGCCATAGCTTTAAGGACTGTGGACATTCCCAGAATAGACGTTCTGTAGTTTCTATTTGTATTTTACACATATAACAGATATTGTCATTTGACATCCCAATAGTATTTAAATAGTTTTTAATTGGGAGGATACAATTTTGTAATCTGTATTGAAACCATTGCAGTGTTGTGTCTTTTGTAACTTTAAAGACAATACTATATTAACTTTTCCAATCTATAATTCTAAAATTTTCTTTCAATACCCATTTTCTTTCAGTTGGATTTACTAATTTAATTTTACTATTTAATATGTCATACATGTCTTTACAACCTTTTTTTTCTTTCTTGATGATAATATAAATATGACTTGGTATGCAGGGCCTCTCCAAAGTTGTTTCTACAGTTTATATTGTATTTCAGTTTAAAATTTACAAAAGTTAAAAAAACATTATTTTGCACTTATAGATCACAAACATTTTTAACACCCCGATCAAACCATTTTCGGACAAAAGAATAGTTTTTGCCAATACCAAAAAGTGGGTTATACCAGATTGGGGGGGGGTTAAGAACTGCTTAATAGATTTTATTTGTGGTACTTCTGAAAAATCTACCTATGCCTTAAAAACATCCTTCCAAAACATATTACTAGTCTTAATTTTTTTAATAAAATCAATTCCCATATCCGATATATTTTCTACTGGAAAGTGCTCTGCTTCAAAAATATGTATCTAGCTTTTACCATTATTTTTCAGTAATCTTCGTATCCAAGTGGACTTCAAACTAGAAATGAAATAATTGATGTTAATCATTTTAAGGACTCCACTTTCATACTTTTGGATTATAGTATTTCGTTTAATTTTGTCAACAGGAGATTGCCAAATGAAGTTAAAAAATATTGTGTTCAGCTGCTGAATAAAAGTGCTGGTTGGTGTAGGAAGTGCAATGAACAGATGATTAAGTTTTGGTATAATTATTGATTTCAATACTACAATATGACCAATAGGGGTTAAAGTCCTACGTGACCATTGGGTTATACTGTTATTTACATTTGTTAGGGCTTTCACATAACAAACGTACAAACCGCTTCTCATTAGCTACCTATTATCATACATCTACTCACCCACGTGTTTGCCGATTTCGAACGACTTTTTCTGCAATTGTTTTTAATATATGAATCAAATTAATCATAATCACTGTGTGTCAAGGTAACCAAATGAAATGCTTGGAAAACGAAAACTTATACTTTTGTTAAAGAGAAAAATATGTTACACTCCAAAATGTCTATTAATACAAAAGACCCGAAACGTTGGTTAAAAACAAAACAAAATAGAATCAGCAGGAGAAACGTATTATTTTGGGAAGCGATATATTTTTGATATCCTATGTTTCTACCCACAACACTCTGCTTAAGGTACTCGATAGATCAGCTACAAAACGTTCTTTCCCTATTTCTAAAACGAACATGGTTCTCTGTATCCGCTTACTTCACTTTCGATGATTAACACCATATTAGAATATACATACAGTAATGTTTTTTTCCGTATTAACATTGTATTAATACAATTGCATTTGACCGATATTTACAAGGCGGGTGTCATAGATGAAGTTGGAAATGCTTACCCTCCAGAACACGTGGTTTTATTCTAACTGTATATTTTCAAGGGTATCTATGTTCATAATGCGTCATCAATTTTTAGTTGGAATTACGGACATGTTGACACTTTGGTATTCTCTAGTTCTCTATTGTGGATAGTTCAACATGTGTCTGTGGTAATGCACATGCAAATGTCCTAATTAGGAGGCGCGGTAGTCTAGTGGTAGTACGCCGGGCTCGTGACCAAAGGGTTGCGGGTTCGAGTCACGTCACAGCAATGTGTTGTATATTTGAGCAAGATACTTCACTTCGCTTGTTCCAGTCTCCTCAGCTGTAAATGAGTACGTGGTTGGGCAATCCTGGAATTGTTGAATGCTAGATGTGAGCCCCGAAATGGCAGGGAGTTGAGAAATGTATTGGCTGGTTGCAAAGGCCCTATAAACACGGATAATAGTTTGTGAACCGCTTTGAGACGACCTAAACACTAAGTTGTGATAAAGCGGTATATAAAAACCTCGAGTTATTATTATTAATTAATTGTTTGACGGTAATACCATTTATTACATACTTACTAATAAATACGGGTGTTTTGTATATGCGATACGACACATTTTTTCTAAGCAACACTCGTATCAGCCCCCGCCGTATCACACCCAAAAACCCGTATCAGCCCGCAAAACCCGTATCACACCCGTTTTGGCAATTTTTCGTTTTCCAATATTTCAAAAGAAAAATAGATCATAAGATAGTAGCTTTTATTAGTAAGTATGTCATAAACAGAATAAGACACGCGTTTTTCCGTATCACACCGTGTATCAAAACGAGACCAATATCAGCCCGAGGGTTGATACTGGGTGTGATATCGAAAAAGGCATGTATTATTCTCTATTTATCATATGTTTACTCAGAATATGAGTGTTTTTGCATATTTGATAACTTCTGACCACTCCTGATACCACTTCCGGTCACCCGTGTAATAAGTTTCTCGTAATGCACCCCCATGCGGTAACAATTCTCGTAATGCACCCCTTGTTCGGAACCCTCTACTTCTGTATTGGATATGGGTAGCGCCCGAAGCGTTCCGAGTAAAATCCGGATTTGCGCTGTCAGTTGGTTTTTTGCTTAGACAGTGTGTTGAGCAGACGTCAACAAACAAAATGTTAACAAACCAGGGAGAGGAAATACTTAATTCTCTAGCGTCTAGAATACTTGAATTGGATGACCTCATTGATAAGAAAATGCACTGAATATCATCTTGTAATAATCTGTTTCAGTTGACATTGTTGATTAAATTATCTAATTGTTTTTCCTGTTGACTTGATTTTTTGTTACTTGAACATATGATAAAAAGTTTATAATATGACCTCTAAATACAAAGATAAGGTGTACTAAATCTGAAATATATACTTGGGGACAACAGTTTGAGTCTACACTTCGTAAATATACATAACATTCAAACAAACTTTGTGAATAGCTTAAGTTTTCCACACATTACGTATTCCTGGTCACTTACACACCGTTACCGTTATGTTGGAGGAAACAATAGGGCACTGATAACGTGGCAACAATTCGTGCCAAATATGTTTTTACTTTTATGACATTAACGTTAATTATGTGTAATTCATCAGTGCATCTTAATTCCTAAACCCCGACCTTAAAGGGTGTTTTAATGTATTACGGGAATCTCTTTCCGGATGTGACAGATATTTGAAATTGATTTTTGATTGATTTGTAATTAGCAATGACCTATTTAGAGCAAATTTACTAATACAGCTGAATGTGCATGCGGTAATTCATGTGAAGACTCCTATCACTTCCTCTGTGTCTGTCCCCTACACACCCAGCATCGAAATCTATTAATAAGAGAGTAACAACCTTTTCGTGATGATTTAACTTTAGAATAGCTCCTATATGGCGATCCTAAATTCAGCAATGATGAAAATACCTCAATTGCAAAATTTGTTCAAAATTGTATGATAAACCCAACGTACACAAATCATGTCCCAGATGATAAACCCAACATACACAAATCACGTCTCTGAAGATAAACCCAACATACACATATCACGTCTCAGATGTTAAACCCAACATACACAAATCACGTCTAAGATGATAAACGCAACATACATAAACCACGTCTCAGATAGATGGTAAACCCCACATACACAGGTCAAGTCTCTGAAGATAAACCCAACGTACACATATCACGTCTCTGATGATAAACCCAACATACACATATCACGTCTCTGATGGTAAACCCAACATACACAGATCACGTCTCTGATGATAAACCCAATGTACACATGTCACGTTTCAGATGATAAACCTAACATACACAAGTCACGTCTCAGATGATAAACCCCACATACACAGGTCAAGTCTCAGATGATAAACCCAACATACACAAGTCACGTCTCAGATGATAAACCCAACATACACATATCACGTCTCAGATGATGAACCAAACATACACAGGTCACGTCTGTGATGATAAACCTAACATACACAAATTATTATATTCACATATTGACATATAATTCAGACTTAGTTCCCGTTCGTGACATATTATTCAGACTTAATTCCCTTTCGTGACATATTATTCAGACTTAGTTCCCGTTCGTGACATATTATTCAGACTAACTTCCCATTCGTGACATATTATTCAAACTTAATTCCCGTTCGTGACATAAAATTCAGACTTAATTCCCGTTCGTGACATAAAATTCAGACTTACTTCCCGTTCGTGACCTATTATTCAGACTTAATTTCCGTTCGTGACATATTTTCAGACTTAATTCCCGTTCGTGACGTATTATTCAGACTTAATTCCCGTTCGTGACGTATTATTCAGACTTACTTCCCGTTCGTGACATATTATACAGACTTAATTCCCGTTCGTGACATATAATTCAGACTTAATTCCCGTTTGTGACATATTATTCAGACTTTATTCCCGTTCGTGACGTATTATTCACACTTAATTCCCGTTCGTGTCGTATTATTCAGACTTAATTCCCGTTCGTGACCTATTATTCAACTTAATTCCCGTTCGTGACATATTATTCAGACTTAATTCCCGTTCGTGACATATTATTCAGACTTAATTCCCGTTCGTGACATATTATTCAGACTTGATTCTTGTTCGTGACATATTGTACAAACTTAATTCCCGTTCGTGACATATTATTCAGACGTAATTCCCGTTCGTGACATATCATTCCCGTTCGTGACATATTATTCAGACTTCAGATTTTTGGTTTTAACACGAAATAGTATTTTCCTTTATTTAATTCCAGTTGTTTTTGCCGCATTTTCCAAACGCTTTGTCATGATATATGACTGTCCATACGTCCTTTTGGATGGCGTCCTTTTACCTTTGTCCTATTCCTCTTCGATACTTCCAATGTTATTGTCTTGTTTTGAACGATCTGATTTTCAAACCGACTAATGCTTTCCTTGAAAAGATCGGTCAGTTGGTATTTGTTATCGTCTAGACTTTGTATCACTTCGTGGTGTCTCTAAGAAACACTGAGTTCATGAATTCGTGGATTACAAGTACCAATTCACAGGGAGATTGCTTCATGTCAAACATGGATTTACTTCATGGATCTATGAATTCGTTGATGAAGATTGACCAAGAAAACAACGAAATTAAAAAGCCCACTAAAATTAGTAGATTCACAGTAATCATAAATGTACTGTCAGAAAATCCAACATTTTAAAACATTAATTGAAAAGGGAAACGTCGGTATAGACAGGAAAAAACAAGGTGTTGACCAAACCGTTTTTCCAACTATATTAGGTCATTTGTCACAGAAGGGAGTGTTGGATACTTTGAATGGTAGTGTATGACCATCCTTTCTGTTATCGCCTTTATAGCTCACCTTGTGTCGGTTCAACATTTCCTGTCGTCGTTGTTGTTGTTTGTGTATTTTTATTGATTTTCTGTTCATACACAAGTATATATGTCTGTAATACTTTCAAAACACCGCGTAGATTTTAAAACCAAAAATATGTTTAACTATAAAGAAAATCGATTAGTTAAGTAATGATAATTATGTTGTCACGTTAACAATGACATTTAGTGATTCCAACGTTCTATTCTATAAATCAAATTTTCCAAGGATTTTTTTTGTATTTTCAACCAAACGTTTATCTATTTAACAAATGTATCTAGAAAAGGAAAAGTAGGGTAAGGTAGAGCAAAGTTACAATCGTCATGTATTGATGTAAATAAAGATAATTAATATTACTGCGAATTCAGATATTTGTGTGGGTGCAAACTTCGTGGTGTCCCTAAGAAACACTGGGTTCATGAATTCGTGAATTACAAGTACCCATTCACAGGGCGATTGCTTCATGTCAAACATGGATTTACTTCATGGACCTATGAATTCGTGGATGAAGATTGCCCAAGAAAATAACGAAATTAAAAAGCCAACTAAAATTAGTGGATTCACAGTAATGTATTGGCTAGTTGCAAATGCCCTATAACCACGGATAATAATTTGTGAACCGCTTTGAGACGACCTACGAACTAGGTTGTGATAAAGCGTATATAAGAACCTCCAATTATTATTATTATTAGTCATAAATGTAGTGTCAGAAAATCCAACATTTTAAAACATTTATTGAAAAGGGAAACGTCGGTATAGACAGGAAATAACAAGGTGTAGACCAAACCGTTATTCCAACTATATTAGGTCATTTGTCACAGAAGGGAGTGTTTGATACTTTGAATTGTAGTGTATGACCATACTTTCTGTTATCGCCTTTATATCTCACCTTGTGCAGGTTCAACATTTCCTGTCGTCGTTGTTGTTGTTTGTGTATTTTTTATTGATTTTCTGTTCAAAGCTTTGACCTGTATATAGAATACCTTAAAACAATTAAAATGTCAAAAAATGTCAATATGTCCTACATCATATGACCATTAAGAATGAAGTATCAGATATTATTTGGTTGGGTCATACATTCTATAATACAACAAAAGCAGGTCGAGCATGCTTCGACTGGCATACAACTGGCATACAACTGGCATATAACTGGCATACAACTGGCATATAACTGGCGTACAACTGTCATATAACTGGCATACAAATGTCATACAACTGTCATTCAACTGGCATAAAACTGGCATACACATATCATACAACTGGCATACAACATGCATACAACTGACATACAACTGGCACACAACTGGCATACAACTGTCATACAAATGGCATACAACTGGCCTACAAATGTCATACAACTGTCATTCAACTGGTATACAACTGGCATACACATATCATACAACTGTCATACAACATGCATACAACTGACATACAACTGGCATACAACGGTCATACAACTGGCATACAACTGGCATACAACTGGCATATAACTGGCATACAACTGGCATATAACTGGCGTACAACTGTCATATAACTGGCATACAAATGTCATACAACTGGCATACAACTGGCATACAAATGGCATACAACTGTCATTCAACTGGCATACACATATCATACAACTGGCATACAACTTGCATACAATTGACATACAACTGGCATACAACTGTCATACAAATGGCATACAACTGGCCTACAAATGTCATACAACTGTCATTCAACTGGTATACAACTGGCATACACATATCATACAACTGTCATACAACATGCATACAACTGACATACAACTGGAATACAACTGACATACAACTGTCATACAAGTGGAATACAACTGGCATACAACTGTCATACAACTGACATACAACTGGCATACAACTGTCATACAACTGACATACAACTGGCATACAACTGGCATACAACTGGCATACAACTGGCATATAACTGGCATACAACTGGCATATAACTGGCGTACAACTGTCATATAACTGGCATACAAATGTCATACAACTGGCATACAACTGGCATACAACTTGCATACAACTGTCATACAAATGGCATACAACTGGCCTACAAATGTCATACAACTGTCATTCAACTGGTATACAACTGGCATACACATATCATACAACTGTCATACAACATGCATACAACTGACATACAACTGGAATACAACTGACATACAACTGTCATACAAGTGGAATACAACTGGCATACAACTGTCATACAACTGACATACAACTGGCATACAACTGACATACAACTGTCATACAACTGGCATACAACTGGCATACAACTTATCACTATATCTCCCTTTTGTGTAATTGACATTTAGCGACAGCGAGGCGAATATCTATAAAATCAGATTTCAAAAGACTGAAATCAAGAAATTATAGCGATGTTCATGTTTTCAGTTAAATGTCCGCAATGTCATGGTGGTTTCTACCTTTACCGGGAAATGCTTTGATACATCTAGGGTGTTACGATAGAGGCCAACAAAGTAATGATATGAATGTTTATTTTATCAGATGCCTAACATACCTTCGGAAGTATATTAAGATGACGGTTAACTAGTCAAAATATCGAGAAACTTACTCAATATTTCAAGATCCTAACTCGAAATTGGAGATAATAAGTCTTAATTTTGTCTTCCTAATTCGATATTTTCAAAAATAATAACAGCATTGGCTGTAACAAAATAGGCCGATACTCAGACAGTTAATGATACAGATTGGACCCATCTTATATCGCGTAACATTGTGGGTATCAATAGAGAGCAGCACTTTGGTCAAACGTGCGTCTTCGTAAATGTTTAACTTCTGTACTTGACGACAGTTTTAACAGGACGTCTGATTAAACGATCTTATCACTGATGTCCAGACAGGTTTCAAGAAAAAATAACTCAATAACTGACAATATCTTTATTTGTATTTAGGTGACATCTTGTATTCGAGTTGTTTCCCTTCGACCTTTGCCTGTTTGAATATATAAAATTGTATGTGAGCTATCATGTTCCAAGTGTGCTATATAGTGTCTAAACCTGTTTAAATGTTAACATTTTGTCAATCTATATATATATGTGTGATAAAAGAAATATATTTAACGTTAATGATGGCCATATCGCCAGCCTACTAATGTAGACACGTCTTCACGCGGCCTAAGATAGACATACTCTAATATAGCGTTATCATATATGAACATAAGGCTTGTGAACAGATTCATGTAACACAACCAATTAATGTTCATATGTGAGGTGTCGGTGACTAGTACGGTATGTCCAAAAAATGTACTCTGTCACCTTCATCAGACAAATTAACCAGTGAAGCGTATGTACACGAAGGTGTAAAATAGAGTTGTCCACAAATCGATGTCGATTCGACAACGTTGTAAGCGAATGTACGATTAGTTGTTATATATTACCGAAATGACTCCAATCAGCTTCGCTGATAGTACTAGTCATCGAAACGTCACATGTTGTGTTACATGGATTTTGTTCACAATCAATACTTACCAACTTGAAGAAAATGTTTAGTGTGATCTGTGGTGTTAGTGTGATCTGTGACGTTAGTGTGATATGTGACGTTAGTGTGCTCTGTGACGTTAGTGTGATCTGTGGTGTTAGTGATCTGTGACGTTAGTGTGATCTGTGACGTTAGTGTAATATATGGTGTTAGTGTGATCCGTGGTGTTAGTGTGATCTGTGGTGTTAGTGTGATCTGTGACGTTAGTGTGATCTGTGGTGTTAGTGTGATCTGTGACGTTAGTATGATATGTGGTGTTAGTGTGATCTGTGACGTTAGTGTGATCTGTGACGTTAGTGTGATATGTGGTGTTAGTGTGATATGTGACTTTAGTGTGATATGTGACGTTAGTGTCATATGTGGTGTTAGGGTGATATGTGACGTTAGTGTCATATGTGGTGTTAGGGTGATATGTGACGTTAGTGTCATATGTGGTGTTAGGGTGATATGTGACGTTAGTGTCATATGTGGTGTTAGTGTGAAATGTGACGTTAGTGTCATATGTGGTGTTAGTGTGAAATGTGACGTTAGTGTCATATGTGGTGTTAGTGTCATATGTGACTTTAGTGTGATATGTGACGTTAGTGTCATATGTGGTGTTAGTGTGAAATGTGACGTTAGTGTCATATGTGGTGTTAGTGTGAAATGTGACGTTAGTGTCATATGTGGTGTTAGTGTGATATGTGACGTTAGTGTCATATGTGGTGTTAGGGTGATATGTGACGTTAGTGTCATATGTGGTGTTAGTGTGATATGTGACTTTAGTGTGATATGTGACGTTAGTGTAATATGTGGTGTTAGCGTGATCTGTGGTGTTAGTGTGATCTGTGACGTTAGTGTGATCTGTGGTGTTAGTGTGATCTGTGACGTAAGTGTGATCTGTGGTGTTAGTGTCATATGTGGTGTTAGTGCGATATGTGATATTAGTGTGATCTATGGTGTTAGTATGTGGTGTTAGTGTGATCTGTTACGTTAGTTTAATATGTGGCGTTAGCGTGATCTGTGACGTTAGTGTGATATGTGGTGTTAGTGGGATATGTGGTGTTAGTGTGATATGTGGTGTTAGAGTGATATGTAACGTTATTGTCATATGGGGTGTTAGTGTGATCTGTTACGTTCGTGTGATCTGTGATGTTATTGTGATCCGTGATATTAGTGTGTTCCCGTGACGTTCGTGTGATTTGTGACGTTAGTGTGATCGGTGACGTTAGAGTGATCTGTGGTGTTAGTGCGATATGTGACGTTAGTGTGATCTATGGTGTTAGTGTGATATTTGATGTTAGTGTGATCTGTGATGTTAGTGTGATATATGTTGTTAGTGTGATCTGTGACGTAAGTGTGATCTGTGACGTAAGTGTGATCTGTGACGTAAGTGTGATCTGTGACGTAAGTGTGATATTTGACGTTAGTGTGATCTGTGGTGTTAGTTTGATCTGTGACGTTAGTGTGATCGGTGACGTTAGAGTGATCTGTGGTGTTAGTGTGATCTGTTACGTTCGTGTGATCTGTGATGTTATTGTGATCCGTGATATTAGTGTGTTCCCGTGACGTTCGTGTGATTTGTGACGTTAGTGTGATCGGTGACGTTAGAGTGATCTGTGGTGTTAGTGCGATATGTGATATTAGTGTGATCTATGGTGTTAGTATGTGGTGTTAGTGTGATCTGTGGTGTTAGTTTGATCTGTGACGTTAGTGTGATCTGTGACGTAAGTGTGATCTGTGACGTAAGTGTGATCTGTGACGTAAGTGTGATCTGTGACGTAAGTGTGATCTGTGACGTAAGTGTGATATGTGACGTTAGTGTGATCTGTGGTGTTAGTGCGATATGTGATGTTAGTGTGATCTATGGTGTTAGTATGATATGTGATGTTAGTGTGATCTGTTACGTTCGTGTGATCTGTGATGCTAGTGTGATCCGTGATATTAGTGTGATCCCGTGACGTTAGTGTGATCTGTGACGTTAGTGTGATCTGTGACGTTAGTGTGATCTGTGGTGTTAGTGTGATCTGTGACGTAAGTGTGATATGTGACGTAAGTGTGATATGTGACGTTAGTGTGATCTGTGGTGTTAGTGTGATATATGTTGTTAGTGTGATCTGTGACGTAAGTGTGATATGTGACGTAAGTGTGATATGTGACGTTAGTGTGATCTGTGGTGTTAGTGTGATCTGTGTGATCTGTGGGGTTAGTGTGATCTGTGACGTTAGTGTGATATGTGGTGTTAGTGTGATCTGTGACGTAAGTGTGATCTGTGACGTTAGTGTGATCTTTGACGTTAGTGTGATCCGTGGTGTTAGTGTGATCTGTGACGTTAGGGTGATCTGTGGTGTTAGTGTGATATATGGTGTTAGTGTGATCTGTGATGTTAGTGTGACACTGACTTAAATAGGTTTGTCTTTGTTTTCCTATAACAACACTTTTCTTTGTTCTGCAAAACGTCGGGGAAACGAGTACATCTCGAACATAAAATACCACAGCGTCAAAATGCATTGACAAAAAACAAAAGTGTCTTAACAAAACGCAATATTCTGCCAAAGCAATAATAAAAAGACAGAGTATATGATCTTATGGCATTTGTGACAGTATTTTATATAGGTCCGACTTATATCGTTGCGAATAAATATTTTGGATACAAAAGGCTCAGTGTCATTTCTAAAAAAAAACATATAGAAATCAATGGGAATTAGATAACCATCACTATCAACGTAATTCACTCGAAACTAATAAAACATTCGAAATATTAACACTTGTTTTTTGAGATCAACAATAATGCCTTAGATCAGTCATTGGCTATGTATAGGGTGAGATATCCGTTTTTTGTTACGTCCATGGCTATTTTGGTGGGTTATTTGTTGTCTTACTTGTGTGTTTAAGTTCTTACTAGATAGGTTATAAGTATGCTGGTACACATTTACAGATAACAAATCATTGTTGGCAAACAAACCTGATTAATAGTTAGACGTCATGAAGAAAGTGTCGATGAAATTGCATTGCAAAGGAATTATGGTATGCAATTCGAATAACCATGAGAAAAGTTGACAATACATTCTGTCATCATGTGTGCCAACACTCGACCAGAGTCGATGGGTTAGAGGTCAGAGAGACAGAAACCTTTTAGTCAGAGGGATGTCACATACCAGATGAGACTCGTCAGCACTGAATTCGTTTGGACGTCGTTATGTCCGGAGATGTTCAAATGGTCAACAAACACTGCTGGTAATGTGATTATGATCGATGTGACAGTATAATTGGACGAATGTTTTAGTAACAAAGATAGTATTGGATAAACAGGAAATATGAGAGCGAGGGTAGGATTCAAAATGATATTAGTTGTGGAGGTGTCCCTTCACACATGTTTGAGGCGTTCAGTGCGAATTAGCGAACCCGCATAAATAAGACTGGAAACTACGCATTGTTGGCCTACTATTTAGAGATTTCAGGAAATTGAGGAAAAATTTACCAAACACTGTATATATTTGCAGAATATAAATAAAGACAAACAAAAGTTTGAGGTAAGTCAATTGTTAACATGACAGCCAATCGACCAGGTCAGGAAATATATCGTTTTACAACTCTTGGCTAAAATAAATATTTGTGTTTTATAGAGTAAGGTCGTATGTGTATTAAACTTTCCTGAATATCTCATCAGACATCAAACACTGACTACACACCCCGCCCCAAACCTCACAAACACACAGTGTGTGCCCCCAACCTCACAAACACACATTGTGTACACAATGTGTACTCGCCCCCAACCTTACAAACACACATTGTGTACCCCGCCCCAAACCTCACCAACACACATTGTGTACCCCACCCCCAACCTCACCAACACACATTGTGCACCCCACCCCCAACCTCACAAACACACATTGTGTACCCCGCCCCAACCTCAAAAACACACAATGTGTACCCGCCCCCAACCTCCAAAACACACATTGTGTACCCCGCCCCCAACCTCACAAACAAACATTGTGTACACAATGTGTACCCGCCCCCAACCTCACAAACACACATTGTGTACACAATGTGTACCCGCCCCAAACCTCACAAACACACATTGAAACACACATTGTGTACACAATGTGTACCCGCCCCGAATCTCACAAACACACATTGTTTACCCCACCCCCAACCTCACAAACACATTGTGTACCCCGCCCCCAACCTCACAAACACACATTGTGTACAGTACAGCCATCTATAAACACCTTTACTTCAGTGAAAATATAAATCTAATTTCTGTAAGAGGTTGCTGAAAGTTAAAGCAATTAAAGTAATGTCATGGTAAATTGGGAACGTTTCTATTGGAGTTTACTAGGAAGTATAGAACTAGTAAGTATTAGTTACATTATCTGACACTAAGCATGGTATTTTGAATTGTGCATCATAATTTTTTATTAAAAAATAAAACATGTGTATGTTTCAACTGGGAACAGTATTACGTTAAAGAACAAGGTTGTACACTGGGTTTTAGTAATGTATGTATGAGCCAATTGTCTAATGCTGAATTATTTAAACGTATATACGTCAAAGAGTTGTTCAACAAGGGGAAGTGTATTAGAAACTTTCCTTCTCAAATGTTTTTTTAAACGATCAGTTGCTCAGGTAGATATATAAATATTGTTCGAGATAGAAGGTACTGCTCTATTTGTATTTCGACTACTGAAGTGGAAGACGAATATTATTTTGTCTTGTTGTGTAACACCTTAGATTTAAGAAGTCGTTATGTAAAAAGGAAGGGTGTCTATAAGGCCCTTTTTTGGGCCCCGGTTTATTCGGATATTCACCTCCTTATTTTGTTCAAAGATGTCCTAATGTATGACATGCGGAAAAACTAAGGTAAAACTTGACCGAAAGTGGGTTTCTGGGGGTACCAAAAGGGGTATGGTAAATCACGAATATAGTTTGCTGTTTTCAAAATGAGCTTTAAAACCGAAATAATACTATTTCTGTTTTTGAAAACATGTATAAATTAGACAAGCATATGTAACAGAATGAAAAATGACAGAAATTCAATAGTCAATTAAAGGTTGTTTATATAAAACAAAGGATTACGTCAGGGGGTCTTTTTTGGTCATTTTCAATTGAAAAGTAATTTGTTTTCTCAATAATTTCCTTTCTAATTAATATTTTGACTTGAAATTTACAACTTCACTCATTTAAGTAGACTTACATAAATTGCAATTGACTACATACTTTCCTTTTGTTTTATACTGAGTTATGGCTTCTGGACACATCTCAAACTTGGCCTTTTCAAATTTCTCTCAATTTCAAGTGAATTAAAAGGTGCATGACACCCTTTATATGCTATAAGTATAAGATATCAATTGTTAGTATTGTATATTATATATATCATAAAAAAATTGCTCATCACCTGTGGCTGAAGTGAGTTCCAGGTCCTGATTTGGGTTTTTTTCATATCAAAGTTAACTTAAAAATCAAAAATGGCATTTGCCAACACAACTACTGTAAAATGATTAATATATGAAGTTTGATTTGCTGGTAATTTTAAGTCTCCTAGCCTCAAGGAAAGTATCTGCTTTAATCGGTTCTGCCTATTTCCAATGTTATCCGCTGATTGTTCATAAAAAGCATTTGGGGATAAGCATGTAACTTGGCATAGAGTTTAGTTATATGATGATATTCAATTTGTGAACGTGTTTAGAGTACAAGGACCAAAGTGCATCTCCTTGCTTAACACCAAATATTTTCTGACAATACTAGTCTATATGAATGTATGTAAATTAAACAGGCACAGTAGAGTATTTATAGTAGTAAGAGGGGCGTTTGACATGCAACACTGACCAAAAGTCAGATAGTTTATGCTTTGAAAACGCAAAGAGAGACTAAGTTGTTCGTTCAAGTTAATGCTAGCAATTAACAGGTAATCCTTTTGTTGATTTCACACGGGTTATTTGGTACATTCAATGCTAGCTGCTACTCATATAATTTCTTAATTACTTTTCTTCCCTTTTGTTACATTACGTTAACCATGCGTTCGGTGTATGTCCTGCCAACGTTAGAGGCATCTTGTATTCATACCAGTATACCCTCGTACATGTAACTTAAGACTGGTCAGAGCCAATACTCTGATCTGCAGGCTAACATTGATAGAACAGTTACTAAATCCCGATGGATTGTATCCTTGACGTCTTAACCATTGGATAGTTTTAGAACTCTATCAATATCAAATTGCTTCACTGAGGAAGTGCTAAAGATTGTGACTGCATGTCTCAATTGGATACCAATTGGGTACCAATTTATTAAAGATCACCGGAAACTGACACAAAAGACAGAGACCTTGCTCATCAAATGACGTTTCTACTCACAAAAACAAACTGTTTAGCTCAAAGGGTGTAAACAACTAGATCTCTCCAAAAGAGTAAAGTCAGAATCCGTAAAGATTATGAAATATGGGTGTATCAGCACCCTCAAAACCTCATCCGTTGTCGGATTTGTTCCAGGCACAAAAGCCAGACTAAATATAATGTTTGGATTCAGAACACGACACCAAATGGTAATAATCCAAAAAAGATTACTACTGTTAATGCCAAGTTGGTCAAAGAGCTATGGGAATGTGTGCTCATATATCAAACATACTTTATTATCTTGGCTATCATAGCAATTTTCAAAATCCAAAACAATTGCACCCAAGGGCTAATAAGTTCAGACAAAACTTGAAATAAGGTGTTTTTTTGTGAATCTAGAATCAAAAGTTTGAAACCAAACTCAAAGCCTTGGCTTTTTTTTTCTTCCTTATTTTCCAAGTCTGCCGTTCGAACACATTTCATATTTCTTGCATCTTGCAAAACATTATCTGTACATGTCATCAGCTGTTAATACGGCGTCTTACTTTAATATATATATATATATATATATAAAAGCAAAGTAGCAAACAAACACCCAATCTCTGAATTTCATTGATAGTTGTCTATGAATCTGACAACTGATTGGGCAGTAAAAAGAATGTTTTGGTGGCCATCTTGAAAAGGAATCAAACATAGAATTTTTCCAAACATCTTCTCTGTTAATTAAATACTCATTCCATCCAAACTGGAACAATTTTTCTTTTTTTTCTGTCAGTTTTCAGTCATAATGATTAGACTATACATATAGTCATGAATGTTGATGCATAGACCATATAGTCATTTGGTCCCATTTTGGAAGATGTTCCACCACATATTTTGGATTGATATTTTCGTCACTGGTAGTTCAGGACCTAGTCCATCTATAATCAAAATATTGTTTGTTTACAAAAGGTATAAGATACTTTTATTCTAAGATGAACACGTCTGGAAAATATCATTGCTTGAGATGTCCACTGGCTATTGTCGTCTGTACATATCTGATAACTAACCAAAGCAAGGGATTTTTATATGTATACTGTAGTATATGATCCGTAATTTCGGTTGCATCATAAACGATCCTTAAGTGCATTGTTAGTTTGAATATGTTCGTCTTTTGGGGAACAACAGCGGCTTTTTCAGAATTTCAGTTTTATGCTTCTACGAAAAACGAACCAAGTGCTCATTTGAGTTTCAATGGGTGTTTTTGTTATGATAAGGTTTAGGTTTTCATCTCACCAAAAGAAATTGAAATCAAAGGAGGGGCCATTTTGGAAACCCCTCCCTTTACAGAACTACTATGTGTTAAGAACACGAAAGAAACATGTCGTCTTGGTAAATTCATTATTAAAGCGAGTCGGCTAAGAACATAATCTATATAACTCGTACTCTACATTGCACATTGAACTGTTCACCCTGCTATTCTCTAATGTATAATATGAACTGTATCCTGATGGGCTGTAAGGTCTGAAGTCAATAGATTAATCGAATTGAGAAGCGCCCTGTATGACTGGTCCCAGTAAACAAGTCTAACAGACTAGCTGTACTTTTCTTGCTCCCTGCTTCATTAATTTAACAGCATGTTCAGTAACACCCACAGATACTGTAATCGCTCAGCTTTATTTATGAGTTAACACTACTTCCCGACACCTCGCTTCCTACAAGTGTACAAAAATTTGTCGGCAGACCAGGTACTAGACATCGATACCTGGCCTCAGACCCCAATTAATTTCCCTATAAGTTCTAACCAAAAGAACACTATTTAAACAATGTTATTTGCATGATTGTCATCCTTCTAATTTGTAACACTCTTTCCGATTGGATATCATGCTGGGGTCTATATTTCTATAGACCCCGCACTGCCAGGGTCTATTAAAGCACGTGAAAGGGGAGATAACTCAAATAAGAATATCTCTTCATAACAACAAAGATGGCGTCCGACACACACAATCGTTCGCGGTTTACCAATTATTCACAGGATGAAATAGCCTACAAGCAATCTAAAACGACATTACATTCAATGAAACAGGCAATGATGGGCCGCTAAGGGTGCAACATGTAATTAAAAAAGATGGATATGCCGAGATATTGCCGAAAAGGTGTCCGGTAGGGGCTATTTTTGTAGCAGTCAAGCGACATTACAACTTAAACTCACAAAATGACTTATACTTTTGAAATAATTGTCAGGGTGACAGTTCCCTTTTGGTCTTTATACCTTCGGCTCGGAGTCTATACAGACCACACGGGGACTATGAGTATGTAGACCCCTACTAACCCATAGATAACTAATACTAATTTTGCTCGAGACCTGGTCTTTATAGGTTTTGTTCAGCTGTCCAAGACACATTTGTGATGAGCTGGAAAAATAGTCCTGCCCGGCACTTTTTAAAGATAATTTTAATTAAGTCAACATTACCCCGTTGTACTATAATATGACCCTGAAATTCAAGCTCAGGGGCCCAACAACATACCATATCCCTCCGCCAAAATAAATTTCACACAAATTAATCAACCACGTTAATGAAAGGGGTAAAGATCATGCTTCATTTTGTTATGATATATAGTTCCATTTCATTCACACGAAAGAAAGAAATACTCATTTAAAAACGACCCTTAATTTGAGAAATGCACTACATTCGTGTACAACGAACCGGAAGCATTAACTGTGGTCTGAGGTGACCTGATGCGTGTCACTTATTTTGATTGTCGCCATGTCTCGATACCATTCCTGTGATACTCTGGAATGGATACTCTATATCCGTAATTGATAGCTGCTTACTCAACTGGCATGGCACTTGTGACGTCGCTAACTATTTCTGGCGCTAAACACAATCTAAGTGGAGACCGGATATGGGTCCTTGTAATGGTATGAGTTTTCAATTATTTTCCTTACTATATAATACAATGAATATATATGGTCTTCAAAAATTTGATATGACACGAGCGTTTAGGTTAGTGTCAAATCAAATTAAACTATGCGTTATCAGCTGACTCTATATAAGTCAAAACCACAGTACTCCGATCATAGTATTGCCGTTCTGCGCAATGCAAAGTACATGTAGTCCCATATTTGTTTATTTAAATTGTGAGCAGTTTTAAATGCAGTGAAAATAACAATGACGAAAATAAACATTTCCAGTTCATTTAATAGCTAAGACATTAAAATTTAATAGAAAAAAATGCACTTTATAAAGTTAATAATTATGTGACGTCACGCCTCATATGTCGTTTCAAGCAGTCACAACAGGCCTACTGAGAGTCGCTGTCACTTTCAATGATAGCTTTTCGGATACGTTTTCGTGGTGGTTCTGATTGACCACCTTGGTAAATATTAATTTTGCTGTTCCCTCCACTAATCGGACCACTGAAAATTGATTCAAAACCACCACTTATCGCCTGACATCGAAGATGAAGAACTCGACGATTTTGTGAAAAACGTGGAAATAGGCCTACTAGACGGCGTCGACATGTTGGCAGGGGAGAGGATGGATTTGCTTGTGTTGATCTGTGTTGATATGGCTATAGTTGTTTGTTGATGAAATGTTCTTGTGTCCTGAAATTTGCATAATTTTGGTTTCACTGAGTTTTTGAACGAGATTATTTCCGATCACTGTGATTTGACAGATGTTTTTTCAGTTTCGATTCCCGACAACTTGATCATTCTCTGCAACATGGTGCACAATTTATTGACTCCTACTGGCTGTTTCCTGAACCAACTTGAATTATTAGGTGATGATATTTGTTTGGTTGCTGCGTAAAAAGGATCTGATGGGGCACCGTAGCCAGTCGGGCGTTTTTCACGGTAAAATTTATAAATTTTCTCAGGGCACCTATCAGGGTTTTCCAAATTTGCCCACAGTTTCGATTTAACAGCTCTATATCTATATACATATCTATAATTTCTTCCTTCGTCATCGATTGTTATCTGCTAGTCAGTCCGGGCTCAGACCTGGAGACTCTCCTATAAATCAACTTCTAAGTATATCCAATGACATAGACAATGCATTGGACAACGGAAAAGAAATAAGATTGGTCTTTTGCGACATTAGAAAGGCTTTTAACCGTGTTTGGCACCGTGGTCTCGTAACCAAACTACGCAGTTTTGGAACCCTGGTAAATTGTTGTCATGGTTTTCAAACTATCTTTCGGATCGTAAGCAGCGAGTTGCCATCAATAATAAGTATTCGTCTTGGCAAAAAGTCAAGGCGTACCACAAGGGATAGTGCTGATGTCTTGAATATGGACTTGGGAAAAATATTTTATTGGTCCAAAAACTTGCACGTTAATTTCAACCCTTTAAGAACAGAAACTTTGATTGTAAGTAAAAAAGCAAACAAACCAGTCCATCCTCCTGTAGGAGGTGATCTCCGGACATGAACAAAGGGCAATAACTTTTGGAAAAATTGTCGAATCAAAATTCTTTTAAGGGAGACACAACTTCATATCATGATTATAATGTATACCAAGTTTCAAATAGATCAGTCGAAAAATGTAGGAGGAGATTGCCGGCCAAACAAAGTTTACGCCGGACGGACGGACGGACGGACAACGCCATACAATAATACTATCATCAAATTTGACGGTCGTATAAAAAGGCATCTGCTAAATTGAATTAACTCAGAAAATTGAAATATACTGTCGATCTCCTAACACTACAACGTATGTATTTTACCTTTATAAGACCGATATTAGAGTATGGAGATATTGTTTGGGACAATTTGACCAACCTACATTCACAAAAGATAGAAAATATACAACTAGAAGCTGCACGCATCATTACAGGGGGCATCAAGCTCACTAGTCATGCAAACCTTTACAAAGAAACAGGATGGCAAACACTTTCTTGTAGGCGGAAACACCACAAAATCATACAATTTCACAAAATAGTACATTATACACAACATTACCCCACAATATCTTAGAAACATTCTCCCAGAACGACATTCGCATATCCACCAACATACGGAATGACGCATCCATAAAAAACTAAAGCTTCATCTTAACAAAAACTTACTACAAAAAGAATCATATTACTTCTGTGGTACTTGAATAGGCCAAATATACCATGCTAGGCTCAGAATGAAATGTAGTTCACTAAACGGCCATCTTTTTCATAAAAACTTAGTAGGGAGTCCACTCTGTTCCTGCCGTGAGGCAAACGAAACAAACGATCATTATCTATTATTTTGTCGTAACTATTAACACATTAGACAAATATATTTCAGACCAATACAAAATCATACCTCAGTAGAAACCTCCTGTTTGGTAACAACAATCTTTCACCTGCCCAAAATCGAAATATATTTAACTGTGTACAAAATTTTATTACTAAATCAAAAGTTTTTTACCTATTTAATTCATACATCCAATTTTTTCACTCATATAAACCTCGGTTTTATGTGTGAGGGTGTGTGTGAGGGTGTGTGGTTGTGCGCGTGCGTGGGTTTTTCCCATAGATTTAAGAAATGCGTGCCCATCCCCATCTTTTCAAAGAGTTACGTCACCCCAATACATGTCCCTATGTTCTGCCGAGCCCCGCACGCAT
This sequence comes from Mizuhopecten yessoensis, assembly GCF_002113885.1. Classification (NCBI taxonomy): domain Eukaryota; kingdom Metazoa; phylum Mollusca; class Bivalvia; order Pectinida; family Pectinidae; genus Mizuhopecten; species Mizuhopecten yessoensis. The sequence goes on along the minus strand of NW_018408849.1, from coordinate 231,910 downwards.
GCTGTTCCATCAACCTCCCCGTATTTTATCATGAATTAAAAAAATAGCATAACTGTCAGGCGGGATCAAAATATTTGACAGGTCTGCCATTCGAAAGATTACACGGATCTATAGACCTTAAGTATGTGGGTCCCTGCAGTGAAAATGGTTTATTAATTATTGACATTTAAAATGTACAGGTCTGAAGACAAAATGGAAAATTATTAATTTCTTCTGTTTTTACCTCACTGGGTAGTGCCGTACATTTCACGATGTGTGCAGTGTGTGTATGTACTGTCAAGTGTTGATTTCATGTTTTGACGAACGATGTCGATAGCGTGCCAATGTTTTATTGATTGAAATAAACATCGTATCTGACGTCACACGTGTTCAGTTGTTTCTGATCTGCAAAACGTCGTCTGCTTCAAAAAATCAAAGTGATGTCGAGCATTCGCCTACAGTGTACATACCGTGTGTGAAGAATATTGTTGCAAAAAGTAGCATCGGTCTGATTAGTGGTTGCAAAACACAGCTGTCCGGTGAAGTCGGTGAAGGTGAAGGTCGCGTCATGATCAGCCGGTCAGCGACTTTCCATCACGTCATGGCAACCAACTAAATATGCCAACTCATGTCAGGCCTATCGTATGATGTTGTATCACTGGCACTTCCAAGAAAATCCGCTTGATATCGGTACGATGATGATGTTTTTAGAAGTAAACGCAATCCGGAAAGCCCAACCCTACGCACTGGGAAATGTTGGCGCGACATTGATCAAGTTAAAACGAAGCAACACGATCACGTGATAAATCTTGCCCGCGCAAAAGAAGAGCGTCTTATTTGCATATCGAATTATCTAGGTCATGTCGCCTTATAAGACAGCAAAACTTTACAATTAGTTACATTTGACGTGGTAGAATAAAAATAATCAACTTATGTGCGTGCATAATGGTGGAATATATAATTTGGGATTCGAAAATGTTGGAAAAATAATTAACTCAGGCCGAAGCGTCCTTCGTTAATTATTTTTACCAACATTTTCTCACTTTCGTTATATATTCCACCATAATGCACGCACACATATTGATTATTTCTTAAATACATTTGATCTACGCATATGGAACACATAAGGATAATAAGTGTAATAATTACCAAAAACCAAATACGAAAACAACAAATCTTTTTTATATGAATACCTATACCCAGATTAAGTTCTATTTTCATTGACTGTAATAAACTTTGTTTTATCAGATTAACTAAGAAATGATCAATAACAAATTCTGTCGATTTCATATTGTTTTTATTATTATTTCTTGCAATCACACATGTGTTAAACACATACAAGACGAGGTCAGTGTTGTGGTACCACGTTCTGTGACATTATAACATGAGGACGGCTTGTTTGGTCAACTCGGATACCTCTCCGAAGTGGGAGTAACGCCACTTCTCTATGTTACATGGTTAGAAAGTGTACGGTTTACATCTCTCCATGAGGTGTGTAGTAGACGTGCAATGGTATAGGGTGAAGACAAAATAATGATAGCGCATGTGAACAAGTCGAAACAGGGAAACACCCATGGAAATCACCCAATTCACGAGTTCTTATTTATGCATTTTAAGGCAATGTTTAACCAATTAATGTAGTTTTTATAATAACTATATACTATCCTAATGATGATGCAAATAAAAGAATTTGATAAAATAAAGGTAATGAATCGATAATGACAGGGAATGTTAATTTCTAGTCTGGAAAACATTTCGATGGACGCCATTGATCACATCAGAAGATATGTTCAGTTCGATAGATCACTTTCCGAAGGAACAAAAAATCGCCGTTTTTACTTGAGTTTTCATGCATTTATTTGAGATATCCTATTGCCAATTAGGAATCAATTTGTCGAGAACACTAATGTCAGCCCCAGTTTTCTCAAAACATTTGAGTAGATAGCGACTGTTATGGCGAGCCGCGTAATATAGTGGAGTGCGACCGAAACTGTCTTTGGCATCTACTTTGACCCCACAGGAAATAACATATTTACAAATACTCGGATCACCTCTATAGGCAGCTATGTGCAGTAATGTATAGCTGTTTGGAAGTCCTTTTGGCTGACCCATTTGAGTGTCGATATAAAAACCAGAACTAAGCATTACTTTCAATAATCTTTTAGGCCCACGCATGAACGTGTGTCCATCCTTCTACATTTGCGATAAAAAAACTTTCCTGGCAAAGTTTCTCCGCTTTTTCACAAGTTATTTGGCTTTTCGTATCAACCGCGATTCGTCTTTTTTCATCATGACGAAAACATTCATTGCTAATGTGTGAGCTTGACTCTAACAGTCGGAAGGATCCTGAAATGTAACCATCGATAGGTCAGGCTAACAACGTACTTGTAGGTGCCAATCTAAATATCTGGAAGATACAATTTCAAAGTAAATAGTTACTTGCCTTAACTAAAGGTAGTTCTGATACATTTTGCTATACCGCTATTCATGGTTTTTTTATTGCAAACATAGTAAACAATATCAATAACTTGTTATAAACATCATACTTTCTTGTGTCCATACTGCTTCACACGTTGATGTCTCTGAAACTGACGACAAAACCAACGAGAAAGGGCTTGGAGTCATCCTCAGCTGATTACAATACATAAACATAAAATACCTGACAATTAAAGTATTGCACGTGCACTTTTGGCTTCAACATAAATGTGAAATAAATGAAACATGTAACACATATTGCTCAATTACGCCTACATTTAACCAGAGTTTCGTACTACAAAGGCGATATGGTTTATATTCATCATGTGGGAAAACTATGCTACATGTAATTGTGGTCTATATATATCATACGAAGTATCTTGTTAAACATGCCAGAATTTAAGGGAAACCTCTGCATCTTATTCGTAAGTATCAGGCGAATATTAGGCCATCTACATACACAATCGGATATTTCATTCTGGTTTTTTTTTCTACTTTTGTGAATATTGAAGACACAAAAAAGTATTTGTTGCTTCATCGAAAAACTAAATACTTTTAATTTCCTTTTTTCTGGTAGATTTACACTTTCTATTCGATGTCATCTTAGGATCTCATGATATATCCCTGGCGAGGACGTTAACGCTATCGTCAAATTAAAGAACCCTTTATATTCTTGATAGCAAAGGACCATTGAGTTCGATTGTATGGTTAACAACACTTGTCTGTCTTGAATATTATACGTTTATTAATACGACAATTCAGCATATAGATATTTATGTTTTGCTGTGGTTTCTTTTACTACTTATGGACACCTAACGCTGGTCTATGATGACTTGATATGGTGATTAGTCTGTCTCCTCTCACCGTCTAGTAATGTTATAACCTGTCGCCGTCAATTCATGATATGTTTATACATATATATATAGAAACGTTAAAAGGGCAATTATTTAAACACGTGATTGTTCTATTTTGGTTTTATTATTAGGAAGTCCCAATTAACGTCACTGAGCGCAGCACGTGATATACACTTTGTAGCAGACACGCATGCACACAGCATAAGAGGCACCTTTTACCAGTAACTATCTGACATAATCTGCAACTATAGTAAAGGGGACACACAAAGACAGCTCTAATAGTCAGCGTTTATCTAGAAGAAAGTCCGTACAACATTAGGGTGTAACGTTGTCGTCTTTATTGAGATAAACATATAGTCCGTATAATTAAGAATCAGGCCAAAGTCTGGCTGTTATATATACATGTTTGTATAGAATCTAATGACGTCACTAGGATCGTATCAGATTTAACCAAGTATGCATTTGTGCAGGTTCCCGTGAGAGCGCCGGAAGTCGTGGCACTAACTCAGGCTCCCAAAATTACACATGAAAGAGTTGGAGAGTGATGCAGTTGTGATAATACATATTTATTGATTACCAGGGTGACTGTTTCATTTCTGTCTTTATTCAGCCGTATTTCCATTATTAGAAATATAAAAATAACTTATTGACAATTATACGCACTGTGACCTGTTTAAACTGACAACCAATGGTAAACAACTAAATGCGTTTTTCGGACATGGTGCCAGATTACACAGGTTATATATGATAGTGGTAAGCTGCGTGACGTATACGGTAGGATACCGGAGTATTCAAAGGTTACATTCAACAGGCTTCACTTTACAATAATTTACGAGTGATTTACTTTCCCGTTACATTCCTCTCATAAGTGTGTAATCACAAACATGACTGTTTATTCTATCACTCTGCTAAAACATCTTTAGAATTCACTGTACTTAATAAGAAAACTAACCACATTTACCCCAGACGATATCGTGTTGGTTTCTTATTTAACTGTTTGAACTAATTACCAAGCACACCGCTTTGAAGTTAAAGCAATTGTAATCATTAACAGATAATTGAAGGAATTCATTATACTTTCTCAGTTTCATTGATAAATGTTCGTCTAAATGATTTACGGATGCTTGTGAAATGCCGTTTTTATTTGTTTGATAGCACATAACTGTAAGTTTTCAATTGATAAAACGTCATGTTTATGAAACCTAAAAATAGAACATGAATACATGTCCTGGTATTAAAACTTAGTAATTAAGCAATACACAAATTCTTAGAGGGCAAAGTCCATAAGGTTTTAAAATAGGTTTGTGATCAAAGACCAAATCCGTCCTAACGGTGAAAAGCCCGTCAACTAGTTTCTATTTCTGTTAGCTGTTGTGCAAATTTGCAACGACATGTGTTACTTTTATAGATACCATACTGAATTACAATTGTATATCTACATTTTTTTTATTTTATAGTTATAAGAACAAGACATCAACACCTAGATTTCGTCGACGTACTTTTTTTTCTATGTTTCTTATATGTTTTCTTTGAAGTCATCGTGTACTCTTAAAATGTCGCCAAGAACAAAGCCATTTCATGGAAATGCTGATAAATGTCTCTATTATTATATCATGAGAGGAAAATTCACAAAGTTAATTTTCAAGTTCTATTGAAACGATGTTAGCTATGTACCATTTTGGGTAGCGTACCAATTGTGGCAGCGTACGTTAGATTGTTAAATAGTTGAAGTATATATGAAATGTTTGATCCCATAAACTCTCATCCATCATTATATATTGTTATTTGCTCAATTTTCTTTTTTATATACATATCCCGGACTATTTTCCATCTTCATTGACTATATTACTTTTTTATCAGATTAAGTAAGAAAATAAACAATAACAAATAATATCGATTTCAGATAGTTTTTTTTATTATTTCCTGCATTCACACATGTGTCCAACAGATACAAGACGAGGTCAGTGTTGTGGTACCACGGTCTGTGACATTATAACATGAGGACGGCTTGTTTGGTCAACTCGGATACCTCTCCGAAGTGTGAGTAACGTCACTTCTCTATGTTACAATACTGCACGTGCTAGTTTGGCTAGGCTAAGCTTCCATATAAATGTGAAATAAACGAAACATATAACATATATTGCTTTTTCAGACCTACACATTTTGTAATCCATTACACCTTTATTTAAAACGTATGTCGTACCACACAGGAGATATGGTATATATTTCATCATGTGGGAACATTCTTAAACATGCAAGAATTGAAGGGAAACCTCTGCATCTTATTCGTAAATAAGAGGCGAGTAATAGGCCCTCTACAGACAGAATTGGATATTCCATTCTGTGTGTTCTACTTTTGTGAACATTGAAGACACAAAAAAGTATTTGTTGCTTCATTACTTTTAATTTCCTTTTTTTCTGTTAGATTTACACTTTCTTTTTGATGTCATCTTAGGATCTCGTGATATATCCCTGGCGAGGACCTTAACGCTTCCCTCAAATTAAAGAATCCTTTTTATTTCTAATAGCAAAGGACCATTGAGTTCGATTGTATGGTTAACAACACTTGTCTGTCTTGAATATTATACGTTTATTAATACGACAATTCAGCATATAGATATTTATGTTTTGCTGTGGTTTCTTTTACTACTTATGGACACCTAACGCTGGTATATGATGACTTGATATGGTGATTAGTCTGTTTCTCTCACCGTCTAGTAATGTCATAACCTGTCGCCGTCAATTCATGTTTATGGCAATTATTTAAACACGTGATTGTTCTATTTTGGTGTTATTATCAGGCAGTCCCAATTAACGTCACTGAGCGCAGCACGTGATATTCACTTTGTAGCAGACACGCATGCATACAGCATATGAGGCACCTTTAACTAGTAACTATCTGATATAATCTGCAACTATAGTAAAGGGGACACACAAAGACAGCTCCGATACTCTATGAGGTCTGCATTAGACGTGCAATGATACCGGATAGAGGGTACAGACAAACCAATGATAATAGCGCATGTCAACAAGGCGAAACAAGGAAAACACCCCAAGAAACCACCTCATCCACACTTTCTTAATTATTCACTTCAAGGCATTGTTAAACAAATTAAGGTAGTTATTATCATAACTACATGTCAGCATGATGATGCAAATACAAAACAAAAACATTATTGGTCTGGAAAACGAATATCACATTTCGATGGACGCAATTGAACATAACAGCAGATATGTTCAGTTCGACAGATCACTTTCCGAAGAAACAAAAAGTCGCCGTCTTTGCTTGAGGTGTCATGCATTCATTTGAGATATCCGATTGCCAATTCGGAAGCAATTTGTCGAGAACACTTATGTCAGCCCCAGTTTTCTCAAAACATTTGAGTAGACAGCGACTGTTATGGCGAGCGGCGTAGTATAGTGGAGTGCGACCGAAACTGTCTTTGGCATCTACTTTGGCCCCACAGGAAATAAGATATTTACAAATACTCGGATCACCTCTATAGGCAGCTATGTGCAGTAATGTGCAGCTGTTCGGAAGTCCTTCTGGCTGACCCATTTGAGTGTCGATATCAAAACCAGAACCAAGCATTACTTTCAGTAACTTTTTAGACCCACGTAAAGCGCAGGCATGAACAGGCGTCCATCCATCCACATTTTCGATAAAAACTTTCCTGGCAAAATTTCTTCGCTTTTTCACAAGTTGCTTGGCTTTTCGTATCAAACGCGATTCGTCTTTTTTCATCATGACGAAAACATTCATTGCTAATGTGTGAGCTTGACTCTGACAGTCGGAAGGATCCTGAAATGTAACCATCGGTAGGCCAGGCTATCAACGTTGGTGCCGATCTAAATATCTGAAAGATACAATTTCAAAATAAATACCTATTTGCATTGACTAAAGGTTACATTTTGCTATCCCGTTATTAATGTTTCTATTACAGTCATAGTAGACAATGTTAGTAAATTGTTATAAACATCATACAATATTATGTCCTTACTAATTAACTTACACATTGATGTCTCTGAAACTGACAACAAACGACGAGTCAGCCTGAGCTGATTGTAATATTGCACGTGCTAGTTTGGCTAGGCTAAGCTTCAATATATATGTGAAATAAACTCGCTTGTATGGTGAACAAAACGTGTCTGTCTTGATTATCCTACGTTGACTAATACGAAAATTCAGCATATAGATATATAGATATGTTTTGCTGTGGTTACTACTAATACTTATGGACACCTAACGCTGGTCTATGGTGACTTGATATGGTGATTATTCTGTCTCCTCCCGCCGTCTAGTAATATCATAATCTGTCGACGTCAGTTCATGATATGTTTGTACATACATATAGAAACTTTATAAAGGCAATTATTTAAACACATGATTGTTCTATTTTCGTGAAATTGAGCTCAGCACGTGATATACACATTCTAGCAGGCACACATGTATACAGCATACGAGACATTATAGTTACTAGTGACTATCTGACACAATCAGCAAGGATATTAAATTCGACACACATATTTAGATGTATGTGTGTAACTTTTCTGTCTTTATTGAGATAACTATAGTCCGTTTAATTAAAAATTAGGCCAACGTCTGGCATACAGATGCTGTTCGTATAGAAGCTAATGACGTCACTAGGATCGTATCAGATTAACCACGTATGCCTTTGTGCAGGTTCCCGTGAGAGGCAGGAAGCCGTGACACTAAATCAGGATCCCAAAACATACATATGAAAGAGTTGGAGAGTGATGCGGTTGTGATAATATTTATTGATTACCAGGTTGAACCTTTCATATCTTTAGCCATATTTATATTCCTATTTTTCTGTAGTTTATTCCTACTAATAAAAATATAACACTTATATGCAGCTGAGACCTGTAAAAATTGACAACTTGTGGTAAACAACTAAATGCGTTGGTGGGACATGGTGTCATATTACACGGGTTATGTACGATAGTTTTATACTGTGTGACGTATACGATACGGTACCGGAAACGGAGTTTTACTTGATAGTATTTAACGAGTTATTGCAAATGTCCCGTTATATTCTTCTCATCAGTGTGGAATCAAAAACCTGACTGTTTATTCTATCACTCTGCTTAAACATCTTTATAATTCATTAAACTTCAGCAAATTAACCACATTTACCTCCGACAATATTTCGTTGGTTTCTTATTTAACAGTTTGTAAGTATTACATAGCACACCGCGTTAGAAGTAAAGTAATTGTAATCACTGAAATATAATTGAAGGAATTAATTATACTTTACTATCGCTATCCTTGACTTTTGGCCTTTTTAGAGCCATATATTTTTCGGATATAATAATACAGATTATTTTATAGTTTCAGTGATGAATGTACGTCTAAATGAATTACGAATGCTTGTGAAATGCCTTTCAAATGAATTAATATATTCAATTGTAACTTTAAGCCATAAAGGTACTGTAATAAATGTGACACGGATGTTTATGAGAAACATTTTACCGTAAATAGCAAGGGACAGGTGAAGTCATATTACAAACAATTACAACCAAGACTGAATTGTTACCTATCCATTGAGTTATGGAGGAGACATATATTCAGTATTACCATGTAAATATCTATAAATAAGGTAAATTGTTTATTTTATCTTAATATTACTGTATACTTTTAGTAATTATCAGACGCTGACTCTTCGTGTTAACATTCTATAATATTTACTGAGGCTTGGTATTACCTATCTTAATAAGGAATGTAATCTGGCTTTACCTAAATACTTTTTTACAATATTTCATATGATAAATCAACACATGCTTCTATGTTAAGGCTTAGTTGGGTCCAAATAATTTAATTTAATTAATAACACATAACTGTAAGGGTAAAATCGATAAAAATGTCATGCTTATGAAAACTTAAAATAGAACACGAATACTTGTCCTGGTATAAGACAAAAATCTACATTAAGTGATACACAAAATAATAATAAAAATATAATTTCAATAAATGAATGAAAGATTTACAAGGTGACCAAGGTCGATACTACTGACTGGATATTTGGGTTATCAATATTTCACAAGATAATAAATGTTTATGAAAACAAAATGTTCATTACGTGTTTTATAACATTGATACATACATTTGGATGTTTCCTGACTCGCTATGCTGACTGTTAAGCCTTCTGTCCAGATGATGGTAGTTCTCCTACTGCCAGTCTGAGATTACTCGTGTGAATGACTGCAGAATTCAATTGTTCATCAATATTATTTATCGTGTATTCTATAAACTAGTCAAGTCACACGACCGATCAATACGTGGCTACGTCTTTACCGTTCTGTGGGGGAAACAACAGCGTGCCAGCGAAAAGTTAGCGTTGGCAGAAAGCGGCCGTATGCAGACAAAGTGCTTAGCATACACTTTATAGACAAACTTTTGGGGTTAAAGGTCACATGATCTGTAATGCGATTAGTTGCTGTATAAGTTCGCGGTGTTAATGATGTTTTCCTTAGAAGTCCTGTAGTGACGATAACTGTAAGATACGTGTCATGTTTTAGTTTAAACAGTTTTAAATTCAATAAGACGATACGATTATATCATAGATATAACATTGGAACGATGGTAAGACAGGCCTATGTATTTAAAAAAAACGTCTGATCGTTTGTCATTGCTTCAACGTGGGATTTTAAACAGTCTTTTTTACTTTTGAATTCAAGTGAATGTATCTGTTTTGATATCTGCATATGCATAAAGCATTAACTGTCCTGCACTCTATTTTTGAAAAACAAATGCAGAACAAATATCACTTTAGTTTTGAGTAAATAGTAAAACCCATTCTATGAAAACCGACATGATCCTGGACCCCCTGTGACTTTCTTATATATCGTTATCTGTTATATGTGTGCTATCTGTTATATATGTGATATCTGTTAAATGTGTTTTATCTGTTCTATGTGTGTCATCTGTTATGTGTGCCATCTGTGATATGTGTGTTATCTGTTATATGTGTATTATCTGTTATATGTGTGTTATCTGTTATATGTGTGTTATCTGTTATATGTGTGTTATCTGTTATATGTATGCTAGCTGTTCTGTGTGTGTTATCTGTTATATGTATGCTAGCTGTTCTGTGTGTGCTATCTGTTATATATGTGATATCTGTTCTATGTGTGCTAAAATTATCTGTTTAATGTGTCATGGAGGCTGAATACTGACCACAGGTTAACCAGTTGTTTCGATTACCATGAATAACACCTACCATTTCAAAGGCCTTTGGTATCTCCAGTACGGTACAGAACCCATTGCCTCACTTTGATGAACGTTCAACGCAAAGACAAAAGTGTGGTATTTCCAAACAAGGCGCAGGCAAAAATTAGGAGAAAATATCATCATTAAACATGTGGCAATTGGTGAAGTAGATAAATTTTGGTCGTCTCTTTGTCCCCACGTAGAACTCCAATATTAGTTGCACCTCAAAACAAGCAGGTATATCCTGTTCTAAATCCAAGATCTGTAACGCGATTGGTTCAGTAAATATAATGAACGATCAAAAAAATGAAAACATTGCTTGTGATGAAACTGACATTATCAGATGTTGTTTACATAATTTGTGTAAAAAGTTGCTTTGTTAGACATTAACCATACAAATCACAGTACTAGACATCTGGCAGCATGTTAGGTGATATCAGACGTTACTATTAGTATATCATTACAACGATGACGTCACACTCGTGCCGTCCATTTGACGTTCTGAAAATGACATCACGTTATGTTAACCACTGCGTGTGTTTTTAGATTACTGTCATTCTTTTATGTAGGAAAAGAATAGTACAGGAAAAAAGTCCTAATGATTTATGAATAAAACTTTTTCTGTTTTTTAGTTTTAACCTTTCCATCATTATATGAGAAGCAGGACAAGTAAATAAAACATAACGGAATTACTTTTCGAAATTAGTGTATTAACAATATTTGGCTCCTCAGGCTCCAAAAGTTACTAAGAAAATCATTATTAATAAGTTATTGATGTTTGGGAACTTTAGAGGATTTGTACAATGGATATTATATAATTTGAATGGGTTTAATCTTAATCAACAATACACCATGCTGTAAATCGTATATTACGAGTGGTGAAGAATTTGTCAGAAAACACAACATTAACAAGCTTTATTATCAAAACATTGCATATGCATTATTGAATCATAAAACCAAACATGTTTCCAAAACACACTATCGGACTGTGACGTAACACTGCGGCGGACCTACTTTAAAAAGTCAATACATTTGGAGTTATTATCAGTAGAAGTGGTCCGTTAGGTCTACAATGATTGCAAGCGTTTGAACAACTGTTTGATTGTAGGCGCGTGTTCGACCTTTGTCGCCGGGGTAATCGGTCTTTTGTTCGACCTTTGTCACCGGGGTAATCGGTCTTGTGTTCGACCTTTGTCACCGGGGTAATCGGTCTTGTGTTCGACCTTTGTCGCCGGGGTAATCGATCCAATAATTGTTTAATCATTTCCAGCTGGAAAAAACATAATTAACAATATTTGATTGGTTTCAAAGTTTTTAACACCATGATTGATATGGCCGTCAAATAAGCAATCAAAATTTAGTTGACACGTCATATCTCTGCAAAAGTGGTGGAATCGGATCTTTGACATCACACACTGATATTAATCAACGTATGCCCAACTTACATGTTACCAGAAGACAATTCTTATTTTTAGAGAACAGTTTTTTAAGTAAATCTTAACGCTCACACATGTAACTATACTGCTTTCCTTTAATGCTCTATAGTCTCCATGCATCTAAATCAAGGAATGATTTTCAAAGATTGTGAAAAGACACCATCTAAAAGATTTGAGTAACTCTTGTTAAACAAGTAGGGCTTTGCATAACGTATTTTCGGGCCCAGGTGCATTGGGAAAGTAATCCGCTTTCGTCAGTATGACCTGTTGAAAGGACACTCCCAACAGGACGTCGGCGAGATCGGCTTACTCAGTATCATGTTGTCTAGCTCGGTGCGTGCACGTTGTGTATGAAACACGTGACTGACGAAAGCGCGTTACACAGTGTAGAATTGTACCAAAGTGACGATTTTCATAGAGTAACGTCCTAATTAATACAGACTGCACACGCTATATGTTCTTTGTTGTGCTGGTATCATAGAGTTTTAGATGCAAAATGAAAACAATAAATATAAAGATGAACTGCAGACCTCTCTAAAATGCTTGAATTTTATTGTACAGTTGGATTTTTTTGCGGGGTAATTAATCTCGCTATATTCACAATCACCAAAGTTAGTACGAAATTATATATCCAGCGAACATTAACACCATGAAGATTTACCCTTTTATTGCAAAACGCTTGTTAAATAGTACCCTCTTGAGCGTAATATTTTTACATGGCAAAGTTACGCAGTATTTAGGCCCCGCGAATTAGTTTTGATCCGGTCAACCGGGAAATATGAGCCTCGCAAATTTAACAACTATACAGTATATTTGAAGTAAACGAAACAGTGAGACAAAGTCTAACCGCTATTTGTCCACATAGAATGGTTCCTACCTTCTTCATGTTACAGAATAGCATCTAACAACCTCAATACCATAGAATGTCTGTTGTTACCAATTACCATTAACAAGGGTTCCTACCTTCTTGTTATAGAATAACATCTAACAACATCAATACCATAGACTGTCTGTTGTTACCAATTACCATTACCAAGGGTACCTACCTTCATGTTACAGAATAGCATCTAACAACCTCAATACCATAGACTGTCTGTTGTTACCAATTAACCATTACTACCGAGGGTATCTACCTTCTTCGTGTTACAGAATAGCATCTAACATCTTCAATACCATGGGCTGTCTGTTGTTACCAATTACCATTACCAAGGGTTCCTACCTTCTTGTTACAGAATAGCATCTAACAACCTCAACACCATAGGCTGTCTGCTGTTACCAATTACCATTACCAAGGGTACCTACCTTCTTCATGTTACAGAATAACATCTTACAACCTCAATACCATAGGCTGTCTGTTGTTACTAATTACCATTACCAAGGGTTCCTACCTTCTTCGTGTTACAGAATAACATCTAACAACCTCAATACCATAGGCTGTCTGTTGGTACCAATTACCATTACCAAGCGTTCCTACCTTCTTCATGTTTCAGAATAGCATCTAACAACCTCAATACCATAGACTGTCTGTTGTTACCAATTAACGATTACTACCAAGGGTTCCTACCTTCTTCATGTTACAGAATAGCATCTAACAACCTCAATACCATAGACTGTCTATTGTTACCAATTACCATAACCAAGGGTACCTACCTTCATGTTACAGAATAGTACCTAACAACCTCAATACCATAGAATGTCTGTTGTTACCAATTACCATTACCAAGGGTACCTACCTTCTTCATGTTAGAGAATAGCATCTAACAACCTCAATACCATAGACTGTCTGTTGTTACCATTTACCATTACCAGTGGTTCCTACCTTCTTCATGTTACAGAATATCATCTTACAACCTCAATACCATAGACTGTCTGTTGTTACCAATTACCATTACCAAGGGTACCTACCTTCATGTTACAGAATAGCATCTAACAACCTCAATACCATATAATGTCTGTTGTTACCAATTACCATTACCAAGGGTTCCAACCTTCTTCAAGTTACAGAATAGCATCTCACAACCTCAATACCATAGACTGTCTGTTGTTACCAATTACCATTACCAAGGGTTCCTACCTTCTTCATGTTACAGAATAGCATCCACAACCTCAATACCATAGACTGTCCGTTGTTACCAATTACCATTACCAAGGGTTCCTACCTTCTTGTTATAGAATAACATCTAACAACATCAATACCATAGACTGTCTGTTGTTACCAATTACCATTACCAAGGGTTCCAACCTTCTTCAAGTTACAGAATAGCATCTAACAACCTCAATACCATAGACTGTCCGTTGTTACTAATTACCATTACCAAGGGTTCCTACCTTCTTCATGTTACAGAATAGTAACTAACAACCTCAATACCATAGACTGTCTGTTGTTACCAATTACCATTACCAATGGTTCCTACCTGCTTCATGTTACAGAATAGCATCTGACAACCTCAATACCACGCAAGTGTGCTATTTATTGGACAGCAAAGTAAATGTGCTTGACTGGACCCGTCTCTAGAATATTTAATTATTTATTAAAAAACAGGTAACTCTAATATTTTTGATCACTTGAATATCATATTCTTGTACAATACAGCTGGAAATATCTTAATAATAAGAGTACCTGTGATTTAGGGCCGCGAACCTAAGATGGGAGTAAAACAGAAATGAATTCGAACTGCAATGACACGTTAACTAAATGTACTAGTAATTTGGTAATTAGAGTTTTAGCTAAAACATGATTCTCGTTTTGCGTGAGCTGCGTTCTAACCCGCCAACCGGTTGATCAACAGTCTGCACTACATGAGCCAAATAACGAGTGAGTATACAAAAACGATCGTAAATGACATTGACAAAAAACGGGTGTTTACCCCATCTGAAACAAAGAAAAATAAATTGGAACTCAAGTCGACAATTATAAGTGACACTGCTGAATAAAAATCCTTCAGATATCGCTGTAATTCTCATGATGGAGGTAGTTACAAAGACACACGTGTATTTCATAGAATAATCAATCATAATAAGCTTAGGAATATGTTCAACCCCTATTTTCTTTAAACGAACAGTTTTAATCCGTTCGTCGTTTCGCTATTCATGACTTTTTGCCTTTTCAGAGCCATCTATTTTTCGTAAATAGTAATAGATATTATCTTATACATTCTATGCAGAAATATTTCTTTTATTTTACCAGTAGATATTACTAAAATAAAACAAAAACAACGGTTTTAAGAGATCGATTCTTTGAACGATTTTATCGCACGTTGTTGCTCATGACCGTTGTTTGATCCATGGGAACCCTTGACCATTGTTTGACCCATGGGAACCCATGACCGTTGTTTGACCCATCGGAACCCTTGACCGTTGTTTGATCCATGGGAACCCAGGACCGTTGTTTGACCCATGGGAACCCTTGACCGTTGTTTGATCCATGGGAACCCATGACCGTTGTTTGACCCATGGGAACCCATGACCGTTGTTTGACCCATGGGAACCCATGACCGTTGTTTGACCCATCGGAACCCTTGACCGTTGTTTGATCCATGGGAACCCAGGACCGTTGTTTGACCCATGGGAACCCATGACCGTTGTTTGACCCATGGGAACCCTTGACCGTTGTTTGACCCATGGGAACCCTTGTCCGTTGTTTGACCCATGGGAACAATTGACCGTTGTTTGACCCATGGGAACCCTTGACCGTTGTTTGACCCATGGGAACCCTTGACCGTTATTTGACCCATGGGAACCCATGACCGTTGTTTGGCCCATGGGAACCCTTGACCGTTGTTTGACCCATGGGAACCCTTGACCGTTGTTTGACCCTTGGGAACCCTTGACCGTTGTTTGACCCTTAGGAACCCTTGACAAATGTTACATTACACCTTTTGTTGATGCTGGTGGCACTTTGATACTTTATCTAATGCCGTGTTTGTCAGTGATGAAACCGTAGTAATGGAATACTTCAAGGCACTTATTATATAAATATTATAATACTTATATCGGTGAAATGTAACTGTGATATCCTCTGCATACGGCTTTTTGGATTTTTTTTACCGTAATGATAACGAAATGTCAAGCACAGAAAGCATAATCAATTCTTCTTGCTACCCGCTACCGAGTATTGTACCGAGAAAAACATGTTGATTCTAGATAAACCTGACCTACATTAATAGCCTTTTAACGACACGCAGTAATACAATTTCCCCGTACATCTGTAAGGATGTTGTTAAGTACTCTGAAGTGATTTTGTAAGTTTTATACTTATGTACTTACGTTCGCTGTGACAGGAAGGCGCGTTTCCTTCGTGTTGTTATCACTAATCCTTGTTACCGGGAAATTCACTTTATACTGTAAGACAATGGGACAAGTGTAAGATGGCTCAGCGCTAAACACATAAGAGGATAAACATATATAAACTGCGCTTAGTTTTTAAAAAAAATATGAATTATATCACAAGAGATACCATATATGGAATTTTTTCGGCAAAAAAAACTTACCTTTTACCAATAATTATGTGTAGAAGTATATATATATTTTTTAAATTGAGAAGCATTACTTATGTTTGAAAATTGAGCAAAAAGTATGTAAAGTTAAAATAACGACTAGTTAAAATGTAGAGTAACGGACCTTTCATCCAAAATTTATATGTAGAAATATCGATGGAAATAAAATTCAACAAGATCTGTGCAATTTGGTAAGTTTAACGGATAAATGTCTGTTCAATTCCATTCTGGTAAATGTAAAGTGATAACCATGTCTACAAAAACAAAATAATACCAGTAACAGACTTCTTTGGGACAAAAAAAAGAAGCTTTCAAACAGAGTGGACCAGGACTTTAAAACGTGTACCCAACACAACCTTTGTACAGCCTACAGCATTGTAGGAGTCATCGGTCAGTTATTGGTGTATCTGGACGCAAAATGTTCTTTTATAGGAGCTTGTTACCCTGTATCAGCCGTCACGATCACTGCGGTCGGAGTCAGAATCTTTGTTGTGTGTCCCAAATCTCGTACTGTGACCTACGGAAACAGATGCTTTGGGAGGGTTTCGGCTACGTTGTGGAATAGCTTACCATCTGCAATTAGAAAGTCAAATACACCCTTGCCAAGTTCAAGAGGGATAACAAAACTCACCTCTTCACGTCTGCATTTTAGAATCTTTGCAAAGAAGTCCTGTAAATACCACCCTTTTATTTGTTCAATTATGTGCACATTGCATGCTTAAATGTATAAAAGTGATTGTAAGCCTTTTTTTCACTTTTTGTTCACAATTATAACCATAACTATTATTCATATGTTGTAAAGCGCTCTAGAGTAATTTTACAAATTATATAGGGCGCTATATGAATGTTGTATATTATCATTATTATTAATATTATAGTATTCAGCAAGTATTGTATCAAACTTATTGACAATAGATGGTTAAAAAGCGTCCAAATGATTTCCTCAAATAAACTTCATAGATTTGATAAAAGCATATAAAACAAGCATACTGAGTATTGCTAAAGCAGTATATGTCCCCTACCGGCCCCCGCTAGCTAATACACTGTAATGATTTATATAGAAATGGTGCCCTTTGGTGTAAATTTGGGAAAATGAAAAGTATACAATTAGCTTGTAACCGATTTTAATATAATAATAATACAAGAAATTGTAATATTAGTATTATGACAGAGGAATTATATAAAATAACATAATTGTTATATTTTGTTGCTTTTGTGATATTAAATCAATTACCAGCAAGGCTGATTAAGAGACGTAATGTGTAATAACGTGTAATAACGTGTTACTTATCCAGTTTAATTCAGTTCATTATTGCCCTTATAACAGCGTTAGGGCCCCTTGAACTTGAAAGTTATTTTTTGTCTGTAGGTATCCTAATGTTTCTGAACCATAATGTTTACATGCCATTTCAAATATTTTCAATAAGTAAAATGATTTATATTTCTAGGAAATGTAATAGGAAATAAGATATATATTTTCATTAAGTGTAACCAGTAAGGAATGAAGCCGCTATAGCGCTGAAAAGGATTTTCTAAAAATAGTAACGGCGACCGTGACCTTGACCCAACCACCCTGACACTCGAATATGTCCGAGATGTTATGGTATTTTGTATTTGTGTGAAGTTTGATCAAAATCCCTCAAGGAATGAACCGCTAGCTAGAGCGCTGACAACCATTGAAGTTACACAGTACGCACACAGACGGACGGAGAAGAAAACTAAAACTTAAAGTTCTTACAATGAGAATGTAATAATTACAAAATGAAAGAGCGCCATTACCAAGACTTCTGTACTATATACAGTTTGGAGTATTTCTTCAATATGTTAAACTGGACTTAAAACCCATGGAAGTAACCATGACTAAACGCCAAGACTGAAGGTTGTAATCATGTTTTACAAAAATGCAATCAAAACGTTTTAACAATTTCGATACAATTTTAAACAAAATTCATTACGTTTATATATATACAGCTGTAAAAATACGTATGCCCGAATAAATGTCCACAGATAGTACTCAGTATGTCGTTCAATATCCTGGTTCGCGTGCAAAAATCAATTTAGTATAGATAAAGAATCTAGAAATAGATAAGGCAGCAAACATCCGGAGGTTACAACACGCACGCTGGATGTAAAACCTTCGTGTAGGTGAAGCTAATTGAATTATACTTTACTCTCGATTCTTGCAGGGTAAAAACGTGTTTCATACTCACGTGCAGCACATACCCACGTGTTTAGTTGGTTCGAATATACACGTATGTATGTAATATCACCATCATAAAGTTATCTTTATATTTGGCCAGTTCGTCATATTCAATTTATAAAAATAATTGGTATAAAGTTATGGAAAATGTAATGCATTTAAAACTAGCTTGAAACAGATTAAATATGTCACACATTATATACTTGCACCTTATGTTAAGGTAATAGGATTGTGTCACCATTTCTCAGTAGAATTTCTTCAAATTTTCTCGTTATATTGCTATATTGCTTTGTAGCAAAGAAAATTTTCTGCTACAAAAAAAATATATAGGTTGTCAGAAGTTTAAGGATTTTAAATGGAAATTTTGTAAAAAAGGAGTGAATTTTGAGGGGAAAAAAATAAAGACATATTTTTCGGCAAAATAATGTCAATAAAAATGATACTGACATAGATTAGTATTGCATTAATGTATATCAATTTAATAAATGCTGAAATTGTATAAAATTAATTATCTATAAACGATTAAAAATTGACATTTTTTAATAAAACCATATACACATAGTAATTGCATGTAAGAGTTATCTGTCCTGAACAACTTCACAGTAGTGAAATAGGTGGCCGGTTTCCTGAAGTACAGAAAAATGGACATATGTGACTCATTGAAGAGAAAAAAACCTGAATTGATGCCTGGATTGCTTTGAAATACTTTAATATTGATAGAACACACTGTTCTGTCAATGATAAACACACAATATTCATCAGTTTAAGATTAAACATTAGAATATACGGAAATTGTGTTACTGTCTCCCTACATTGGAGTTTCAACTAGGGATATACTTCCTATTTCCGTTTATCAATGACCTTTTAACAAAATAACCTGACAAATGCGGCCTTCTAATACGTCGATGGACCAGACGCCTCCGTGACGAAATGAAGCCTATTTTTATATTCATCGATTGATATCAATGGAATAAAGGAGATTCATCGATAATTCAAAAGAGTTCTTTATTTATCCTGATCAGACACGTTTCTACTCGGGAACGTGTTATCAGCACGCGTTCTATTCATGACTCTGGCACGTGAAGAATTGACGGGCTAGAGAATAGTGTAAATGCCACACCAGGTGTTAAAGATACTTTTAGTTACTATAAATAACTTTTTCCAAAGATACATATTGTATATCAGGTATTTTTCACGAGTATCTTAGCTTATTTCGTTTGACTGTGAGATGATGGTATCGTCTATTGTGAAGCTGAAACGCTTACTTCAATATCATAATCATAGAAATAGATATGTGACAAGCTGAACGCAGACATTTTATTTTTAACCACTTCGCGACTATCTGCGAAAAGCCTGATGTATGGCAGATATGCAAATTCGAGGAGGCGCCTATACCTTATCGATGTATTGCTTAATCTAACACCTAACAACACCTGGACCGATACATTGAAACGTGTTCACCGCCATTACAGTATATTAAATAACTCATTTATGAAAGGAAAACCATAACTTACGAAACATTAATTTTAAAAATTATTAGGTAAAATAAACAAGAAACATCAACAAATGTGTTCTGAAAGTAAAACAATCAACGGGCAAGACCGCGATTGGAACCTGGAACTGTGATAATTCTAATAAACTTCATGGTTGTATGAAAGTCTCGCATGTTTCTGTCTTGAAAAATGAGCGGACCGCCTTGAAAATGACAAATTCTTTCGTCTGCGCTGTCGTTGTTACTTCTTTGCCTAGATAAATATATATAGAAGATAATAAAGAATCAAGTTCTCGCAACGGTAAATACAAAAAAAAAAAACCAGCAAGTACATAAGACTGACCGCCAGACATTTTATACATATCCAAAATCGTTTTATTACGTTTAAGTCCCTAGAAGCATCTAATAGTTCTCATTTATAGAATAAAAAAAAAAAAAAAAAAAAAAAAAAAAAACATACGACAACGCGTAAGGATAAACTTCCGGGGAAGACGTGACAGTAATTTATGACCGAGCTAGGTTGCTTAAAAGTAAAAAACATCCTTTAATAGCATAATGCCCTTGATCTGATTTATGTTACAAGTGTGGATTTGCGTTATCAAACCTACACATACGTTCCGTTGAAGGAAGGTATAAGGAGGGTACAAAGAGGGAATAATGAGTTTGTCTTGAGATTAACATAGATGTTAACTTTAACATGACTTGAACAGACCATCCTTCCAAGTCTACATTAAATCTGATAAGCTTGTGTAATCCTACACATCCTCGACAACTTGTCTGTTACTTATTGACGTGGTATATTCTTCTAGAGTTAAAACTCGGAGGTAACAGGTGAGCGTACTACAGTTAAACGTGACGTCACACAGACAAAGGAACTTTTGTTACTTTGACATCGCGTCCTTGGAATTTGTCCGAATGTTGTCAAAAATGTACTCAACGTTCATGTTTGTACGCAAAGCGGTCTCTTAATTAAGGTGGTGTTAACACGATAAGAATTGCAATAAGGAATTTATCAAGAGACCCCGAGGGCCTGTATCGCTCACCTGCATATTTAAGCAGTCATAGCAAAATATTCTCATTAAATATTATCCTGTACTACAAATATTTAAGTATTTCACTCATAAACTGTGTCGACTCAAACCAAGGGAGCTACCAGCCAAATATTATAAATCTATACTATAACATTATTCATTTGAAGTGTTTGACACATTTGGACCCTGAGACCTTGAAGGTAGTTCAAGATCATATCATTCTAAAACTTTGTCAGACTCTATCCTAGGAAGCTACCAGCCAAATATGAAGATTCTATACCTTTCGGTTCTTCAGGAGAAGTCGTTTAAAGCGTTTCACCTGTTTGACCCTTGTGACCTTGAAAGTAGGTCAAGGTCATTTTCATTATTAAACTTTGTCGGGTTCTATCTCAGCAAGCAATCAGCCAAATATAAAGATTCTACACCTTTCAGTACTTCAGAAGAAGTCGTTTGAAGTGTTTCACACAGTAGGTCAAGGTCATTTTCAATCTCAAACTTTGTCGGGCTCTCTCCAAGGAGCGCAATCAGCCAAATACGAAAACACTATACCTTTCATAGTTCATCATCAGAAGTAGTTTGACATATTTGACCGCTGTGACCTTGAAAGAAGGTCGATGTCATTTTCATTCTCAAAGTTTGTCGGGCTCTATGTAAGAAAACGACCACCCAAATATGAAGATTTTATACCTTTCAGTTCTTCAGAAGAAAAGTTTGAAGCGTTTGACATATTTGACCGCTGTGACCTTGAAAGTAGGTTAAGATCATTTTCTTCTCAAACTTTGTCGGGCTCTATCCCAGGAAGACACCAGCCAAATATGAAGTTTCTATATCTTTCAGTTCTTCAGAAGAAGTCGTTTGAAGTGTTTGACACATTTGACCGCTATGACGTTGAAAGAAAGTCAAGGTCATTTTAAATCTCCAACTTTGTCCGGCTCCTGCCAACAAAACTGTCAGCAAAATATCATGACTCCAGGCTTGTCCGTTCTTCAGAAGAAGCTGTTTAAAGGAAAAGTTGACGGACGACGACGGACGACGGACGACGGACGCCGGACGCCGCACCACGACATAAGCTCATGATCACCCACCCTTAGGGCAGTTGAGCTAAACATTAAATGGATGGTCAAGCAAACATGTTATCTTTTAAGGTTTGTTTATCAAAATTTTGCACGACTGTATATAACATACAATATGGTTTCTAGGTATGTCAAGTTCCATAATTGAGATGTTAGTGCAAGCTTATTAGTTCCTTATTATAGCATTTTAAAATAAAAAAATGAAGAACGTGTTTCATGGTTTTAGTATACATATTTGATCAAACATCCTTAGTAACAATCCCGTAGGCTGAAGTACAATGGATACAGCAAGCCTTTATTCCGTGATCTGTATAACTTGACTCCTGTAGAGGGCGAACTACAATGTAAATCTTTAATGACCGATCGTAAGACATGCAGTTGTATAAAACTAACCTGAAATGATGTCTGTGTTGAACACACATTTCACTCTATAACTTTATCACAATGATAATAAAGTTGTAAAAACTGATAATTATAACTCCTATCCCGATAGGTATGACAGATTTTGTAATTATAACATTCTCATTGTAAGAACATTCCTTCACACTTCACACAAATACAAAAGACCATAATATCTCGGACATGTGTTTGATTCTCCCTTTACACGTACAGTATACGTTTATTTAAATCCTCTCTTCCATTAGAAGCATTGTCACGAAATTTATTTCTCACGAAGAATATGAAATGTTCTCCATACCGCCGTAGTATAGTATACGACTTGTACATGTACAATGTTTAAAATTTGTACATGTACACATCTTATATCTAATATATATATAAGACTTGTACATGTACACATCTTATATCTAATATATATAAGACTTGTACATGTACACATATTATATCTAATATATATAAGACTTGTACATGTACATTTTTTTAATTTGTACATGTACACATCTTATATCTAATATATATAAGACTTGTATATGTACACATATTATATCTGATATATATAAGACTTGTACATGTACATTTTTTTTAATTTGTACATGTACACATCTTATATTTAATATATATAAGACTTGTACATGTACATTTTTTTAAATTTGTACATGTACACATCTTATATCTAATAATGATTAGCATTCCTTTTGTGATAAGACCCAGTCCGAAACAAAGGTGAAGTAAAGCACAGACACCTTTTAGTGTAACCGTAGCTGTTGTTAAGAATATAAACCGGTCTATTTCAGAGGACAAGTAGAGTATATAAAGTTGTTTGATTATTTTTGGTAAAAAAATAAAAATTCACAAAAATAATTGGAATATTACGCCAATATCTCAGAGATTTTAAGCATATTGACTGCATGATTTAAGAGAGCTTCATATTCAGATTCTTTATTTCCTTATGTTAACAACACATCGGAGAGTAGACATACATATGTACAAGATATCACAATGTATAACACAAATTACAGTTGATGCAATAGTGTACAATGCATAACATAGATTATTAAAACACAATATACCTGTATGTGGGTATAACATACAGAACATGCAGTATTATATTTAGTTAAACAATATTATTTCGTCGTTTTGTACTTAAATGCAAAAATTTGCCTAGGCTATTAAGATCTTTAACGATTTTGGTATTGAACAGTTCTATTAACTTGAAAACACTTGGTCGTTTGTAAAAATAAGGTTTAATATATTCATGCCTAAAATCCTCATAAAATTTGCATTTAAGTATAAAATGGAATTCATCTTCAACATCATTAGCGTTACAGAATGTACAAAGTCGTTGTTCTCTTGGTTGATTTCTGTACCTGCCTTGCTCAATATTTAAACTATGTGAGCTTAATCTAAAACGTGTTAAGTATTTTTTGTATAAATTATTGATAGGTTTTCTCAAATAGTATTGCAGGGTAAATTTGTCAATAAGATGTTGATAAAGAAAACCTCTAGAAATAGTTTGAATGTTAGATAATAAGTTTTGCTGATATATATCGTAAAACCGTTGTTCAATTATTTTATAAATATGTCTATCAGTAGTGTTACCATTGATGTCCCATAAATAACCTAAACCTAATTTGCGAAGTTCCCCCTGGATATTTATAATCCAACTGTCATTTGACAAAATCCTTTCTTCATAACAAGTTTTTAAAATACAATTATCTGTAGTTCTTAATTTTAACCAATATTTAATGATACGAAGCTTTCTACTTTCCGCCAGTGGCATTCTTCCTAACTCATAATATACTAAATTATTACAGGTACTCTTTTTAACTCCGAGTAGCCGTTTACAAAAATTCATATGTATTTTCTCGACATCTAAAGCATTATGAAATCCCCATATCTCTGCACTGTAGCTCAAAATGCTATTTATATATGTATCAAAAACTGCACATTGTGTTTCAATATTAAAATTATGATTTTTCAATTTGCTACAAATTGCATAATACGCCTTATTTGCTTGTTCTGCAACGTGTTTTTGTGTAACATTAAATTTACCATTATAATTGAAAAGCATTCCTAAGTAATTGAACTGATTAACAACTTGCAGCTCTATGTTATCATATATCCACTTTTCGTTATTCCGTATTATGCCACCATTCCTGAAAACTACTATTTTCGTCTTTTCTGTATTTAATGTAAGCTTATACTTGTTATTATATACTTTCAGAGCATCCATAACTTCCTGTAGTTTTTCTGGTGTTTCTGCAAATAAAACCATATCGTCAGCGTACATCAACAGAAAAATATTAATCAAATTAAGTTCAATTGAAGGACATCCTTCCTTGATAAAATGTATTTCACAATCGTTCACGTACATGGAGTACAAAATCGGTGATAATATTTCACCCTGAAAAAGACCAATCGTATTTGTGAAATAGTCAGAATAACCCCCATTATGCTTTACACATGATTTCACTGAGTTATATAAAGATTGTATGATTCGTAACATTTTCCCGCGTATACCCTGATTTATCAATTTACACCACAAATGAGATCTTTCAATTAGGTCGAAGGCCTTCTTATAATCTACAAAGCAACAATATAGTCTGCCACCTCTTTTGCTTAAATACTTATTAATTAATGTCTGAAGGACAAATATTGCATCAACAGTCGAGTATCCAGGCCTAAAACCAAATTGGGCATCCGTTATAATATTATTTTCGGTGTCCCATTTCACTAATCGCCAATTCAATATTGATGTAAACAACTTTCCCATACAACTAACTAAAGAAATACCTCTATAATTATTCGTGTTTTCAATATCACCTTTTTTATATACTGGCGTGATACACCCAGTTGACCAAGATTCTGGGAAAAGTCCTGCTTGAAAAACTGAGTTAAAAAATTTAGTTATGTATGGTACTAGTATCTCTTTGCAATCAATGAATAATTCGTTTAATATTTTATCCTCACCACAACTTTTATTTCTTTTCAACTTATGTATTGCAGAAGTCACTTCATGTTCGGTAATTTCTCAAGATTCATTACCTTCAATATCTACATCAGCATTTGAGTCATTTGTGTCATCTATTATATTTACTTGATTACTTAGGTGGTTAAAATGGTTAAAAAATTTGTCAAGAGAAATTCTGTTGGATACTTTAGATTTTCGTCTTGCAAAGTATTTATGGAAATGTTTCGGATTGTGTCTACGCAGATAATCCATCATATCACCTTCCTGTCTCCGATATTCCCTCTTGAGTCTCGATTCAAATTTTATGTAATTAGTTTTTTTCTCTGTTAATATTTGATGATTTTCGACAGTTTTATTAATATTGAATGAGTGTAAAGCAGCTTTGTAAGCATTGTACCTATGTCTACATGTGAGATTAAACCAAGGTTTATCCTCATCCGCAATAGCTTTGCTGTTATGACGTTTTGTATCATGAGATTGTTAAGAACTATGTACATCGCACATTGGCAAAATCATTTCATTCATAAATGAACTGAGTTTGTGAATGCATACCTCTACATCTGAATTAATCAATAAAGGCGAGCAGAATATTTCACTCAGTACTTCGTTATTATCATTCAAATTCTGTTTGATAGAATTTACATTATCATCATTCATTTTCACACAAATCATCATCCAAGCTTAAAGAAAGCTAACATTTAAAAATTAC
This sequence comes from Mizuhopecten yessoensis, assembly GCF_002113885.1. Classification (NCBI taxonomy): domain Eukaryota; kingdom Metazoa; phylum Mollusca; class Bivalvia; order Pectinida; family Pectinidae; genus Mizuhopecten; species Mizuhopecten yessoensis. The sequence continues at coordinate 205,564 of NW_018408849.1, read as the reverse complement.
AGGCGAGTGATCAGACATAGTTTCAAATGTACCTGTATTAAATTGTATTATGTTACAAAAGTTCTCACCCTCCACTAAAAGATAGTCAATAAGACTGGTACCATTAGCACTGAAAAATGTAAAACTTCCATCGGGATCATCAGAGTGACGTCCATTCATGATTCTAAATCCAGTTGATTTACAGAGTGATAACAATTTTCTACCGAAAGAATTTACATATTTGTCCATATTTGTGCGTTCTTTTATATCATATACATCATCGTATTGGTAATCAAAAGCATCAAATAAATCGTTCACTTCGTTACTTAAAGCGTCATAGTTGAAAGGACCATTGCGGCTATGGAGAATTGTTATATATATATAATGATGACTGATTATCATTTTGAAGTCTTATTTCAATAAGCGTTTACGCTAATTGGTACATTTGATATATACGTCATGCACTGGTATTAAATATGATAATATTTCTTGCTGATCTTGATGAACACTGATGATTTGTGAGAAGTATAAGTTAATTGCTTTATTTATTAAATCTCTTTTGCCTCATACTGTTTGGAATTCATCTTTTGTAAACAAAGAACAAAAAGTGTGCACGTTTTACATGAACGACTGGGAGCTGCGTGTGCAATGAATTCCCGGATGGAAGACTATAGGGTGAAGGACCCATGGACTTTACAGTCAGAAACTCGGGGGTTGATCCGGCACTTATTCCTCAGCTGGATTTGTATATAGCAGCATGTATTATTTTTTTAATTTCCAAAATACAAAAAGTGTTTTCGGTAAATTGATAAATGTATTATGAACTTGATCTTACTGTATATTACATAATTTCAATTTCTAACAATTACCAGATATTATTTGAATAAAATGTATTATGGAGAGAACTTAATAAAGGTGTTTAGTCTGATGTTTAATCTAGTTGACCATGATTATCAATAAAATATGTTGAGATTGAAATTGTTAATGATACAAAATATTATTTCACCATAATGAATAATAGTGTGCATGTATATCTCATAACATAAATAACTAAAATGTATTAAAATTTGGACATCTATAGTGCAGCAGACACCTCATTACGTACTACATATATTCTTAAAGTATAAGATACCTTGTTATCTTTCCGCTTAAGGATGTACACCTCTGAGAAGTCAAAAAATGTGCTTCTTTTTTTGTCCCATTATCATTTGTGTTATTTTTTACCTTTTTCGGGGACAAAAATCAAAAGTGCTTCAGTTACACTAAATATGTAAAAAAAAAATATCAATAATGTATAATTTTCCAGTTTTTTGCATATTATTTTTATCATATTAAACATAATAAAGTTGTACAGCAAAATTGAACCTGCTACAATTAAAAATGGCGAAACAATGACAACTTTAATTTTAAATTCTTCTAAAAAAAGATCTACAAACAACAGACATCTAGTTTTTTGACATATTTTTCAGATGCGTGTTTGCTAATAAACTTGGTCATAATTTGTTAAATATTACAGAAAACCCGTTACACAAGATCAAAACGAGACTTGAACGTGATTGAAACCTCAGAAGAGTACATCCTTAAGACAAATACATCTTTCATTTAAATGTATATAGTATCAAATATATGGGGCAAAGAAATAATTCCAACAGTGTGGACAAGTTTAGGTTGTCAAATTTTCGGAGCGATCCGCTCCTTTATCAAGACACAGTGAAACAGAACAGTATACTTCCACTAGGATCCAGTGTTATATGGGATTTTACCGTCTATATTACTACTTTGACCCATAGTATCAAATAAAACAATTTCCCATAACCGCAATGGTCCTTTCAACTATGGAAGCTCTCTTAAATTATGCAGTCAATATGCTTAAATTCTCTGCGATATTGGCGTAATATTCCAATTCTTTACTTCACCTTTGTTTCGGACTGGGTCTTATCACGAAAGAAATGTTAAGCGTGATAAAATATAAGATGTACACATTTTGATCAATGTACATGTACAAAACTTATACATATTAGATATAAGATGTGACGGCCGCTATCGGCCATCGTAGAAAGCAGAGCCGTGTATTAACAAAAATCAATTGGAAAACTACACTGGCGTGGGTTATAGTGACGTCACAGCGCTTAACAACAGATTGTGGTTGAATGTGTGAAAAGGAAAAGTTATCACCGACATCATAATACGTATGGCAGGTCCTTTTTCAGCGTCAACTGATACTTTTGTTTATCTTAACACAAATAACCATGGAGACAATATTCATTGTGGACGATATCGGGTATCCAACTCGCCCAAGCGGTAACAAGGCTCTTAACCCGATATGGTTATCTGACACTCTAACGGTAGGTCTATATATGTCTACATTGGTACTTCCTCAACCTCGTCCTCATCCTTGTTCTCTACCGGTAGGTCTATATATGTCTACATTGGTACTTCCCGAACCTCGCACTCATCCCCGTCCTCTACCGGTAGGTCTATAGATGTCTACATTGGTTCTTTTCCAACCTTGTCCTCACCCATGTCCTCTCCATGTGGGTATATAGATGTCTACATTGGTACTTCCACAGCCTCGTTTTCGTCCCCGTCCTCTACAGGTGGGTATATAGATGTCTTCATTGGTACTTACACAGCCTCGTTTTCGTCCCCGTCCTGTACATGTGGGTATATAGATGTCTACATTGGTACTTCCACAGCCTCGTTTTCGTCCCCGTCTTCTACAGGTGGGTATATAGATGTCTTCATTGGTACTTACACAGCCTCGTTTTCGTCCCCGTCCTGTACATGTGGGTATATAGATGTCTACATTGGTACTTCCATAGCCTCGTTTTCGTCCCCGTCCTTTACAGGTGGGTATATAGATGTCTACATTGGTACTTCCCCAGCCTCGTTCTCATCCCCGTCCTTTACACGTGGGTATATAGATGTCTTCATTGGTACTTCCCCAGCCTCGTTCTCATCCCCGTCCATATTGGTACTTCCCCAACCTCGTTCTCATCCCCGTCCACATTGGTACTTCCCCAGCCTCGTTCTCATCCACGTCCTTTACACATGGGTATATAGATGTCTTCATTGGTTCTTCCCCAGCCTCGTTCTCATCCACGTCCTTTACACATGGGTATATAGATGTCTTCATTGGTTCTTCCCCAGCCTCGTTCTCATCCCCGTCCGCATTGGTACTTCCCCAACCTCGTGCTCATCCCCGTCCACATTGGTACTGCCCCAACCTCGCTCTCATCCCCGTCCACATTGGTACTTCCCCACCCTCGTTCTCATCCCCGTCCATATTGGTACTTCCCCAACCTCGTGCTCATCCCCGTCCACATTGGTACTTCCCCAACCTCGTTCTCATCCCCATCCTGTACAGGTGGGTATATAGATGTCTACATTGGTACTTCCACAGCCTAGTCCTCCTCGTTCCGTGCGACCGGAAGGGCCATCGTTATCAAAACCTTAAACTAAATATAGACTTAATTCACTCTAATTATTTTTTATTTTTCTTATTTGTGTTGAACTGTTTGAACTGCACAATAAAACTGTGTTACGCATACAAACTGATATATTTTGTTAATATAAAGGTAGTAAATTTTAAGCCAAAACATTCCCAGATCAAACATAAAAAATAGAAAATACTCGTCTCAGTTCCATTCTTCAACCTAACATTACGCCGAGTCTCCCTACAAAGTACATCCCTCTGTACTTAAACTCAAATTCTACTACGTCTCGTGCTTTTGCAACGAATTGATTAATCAATAGCCATGGATTATTGGACGACAAAACATGCTCGTGCCCCAACAATGCACGCTTGTAATTTTTCCGCCATTTTTTCTGCCTTTTCTGTCTGTTCCTATCACCAGTACTTCAAATCAGTGACGTAACATTACACGTCACTAGCCAAAGGTAAACACAAACTCTCGTCTGTTTCAAACATGGCAACCCCCAACTATAGTTCAACGCCGATGCGTCCAAAAATAGGGTCAAAGGTATTCTACAATGGAGAAATATGCAAAGTAGTAGAAATGTTTCAACCAAATCTGTATTTTTCTGCACAGTATGTGGTTCAGTCCGTGGTTACAGGGACAACAAACAGGGTATTTTTGCACGAACTCCTGGCTGATATACCTGGAGATTCAATTTGTTTATGGGATGATCATGAGAATACCGACATTATATCTGCCGTGGTAGAGTTAGAGCATGAATCTTAAACAAACCAACAAAACAGATTCCTCAATGCTCCACCAGACAGAATTATTGCTTTGGCAAAAAGCAAGAATGAGGCATCTACAGATAAACAAACTGTCTGGGGTGTTCAGATATTGAAAGGTTATTATTGTCATTACCGTTATTTTCAGCATTGAGTGGCTTTGCTTCATTTCCTTAAAAGAAACGAACACAATGACATAATGCAGCTTTAACATAAAATATTATTAAAACAATAATTTTTAAAGAAAATTTGTGCATTTTTTTTTTTATTATTTATAAATATACAAGCAATATTTTGTGTGTTGAATTGAATAACAAGAGAAAACGAATTTTAAAAGGCCACAATTCTCCAAGGTTTACCAACATAAATTTACAAGTACAATTTACACCATGAAATGGCAAAATGTATTTAAGGTGGCTCGACACATCGTCATCAGCGTCCATTTTCGTGACGTACTTCCGGAAAAAGTACAGCTCGGACTCAATTATCTTGATCGAAATGTGCATGTACACCGTGTCGTCATTTCCGTTTTGCGTATCGGGTATTCAATATCGTAGTGCAAATTATAGTAACACCTGGGCCGTTTGCGTTTAAACGGTCAAA